>NC_091821.1:335710391-335980391 GCF_038994185.2 Dermacentor albipictus
GTGCTTATACAGGGCGCTGCAAGAAGCTGATGTCATTTTGTTGCTGGGAGCACGACTCAACTGGATGTTGCATTTTGGACGGCCTCCACGTTTCAGCCCAGGTGTCAAAATAATCCAGGCAAGGGCACTAGTTCATTTCTATATATCTAGCCACTGTAGAGGGATAGCTTCTTTTTCTTTCGTTCAAGTTTAGTGATGCAGTACTTGCATTCATTGAGGAATGAGGTCCATAACTGTGTGCAATGTCTCGTCAATAATGAAAAGGTTTTCTTATCACCCACTGTGTTGTCATTGTTGTTCAACACGACAAACTTTAAATGATGATTCAGTTTCCTTGTATGTATCCCCTTGAGCATGTTAGAATGTGAATGAGACTATAGGTCATGTGCTGTGTGACTGCAGTCAGTACGAGGAAGAGCGTAAAATGTTGAACAATGTCCTTACGCACCTCGGCAGCCCACCGCTGTCGGGGGCATTATTTTAGGCCTTCGGCCAGATGTTAAATCGAGGTTTAAGGCCGCCCAGGCCTTACTGACTTTTTAAAAAGCATGGACCTGGACTATAGGCTTTAAGTAGTCCAAATTGCTTACTATGTGCTTTACATCTTACCTCATCATAGTCACTGATCATCGTCACTGATCATGTGCCTTTTTTTTCACACTTTCTTCCCCTCTTCCCCTTCCCCCTAGAGGAATGTACTTCAGGCTGACTTCTCTGCATTTCATATCATTAAACTCTCTCTCTCCCGTTGAGCAGTATGAAAGGAAATGTTACAATAGCTTTCAAGAGGCCATATTGGCTAGGCACACGTGCCCCGCATAAAATTATTGACTCGAGAAGTCAATAGAGAAGTCGAGAAGCCCCTTTTTACATATATTAACATGTCAGATTGGAATCCTCAGACTACTAGTAAAGTTGCTTTTTAAAAATGACACCAGCGTTCCCCCTCATATCACTCTCAACTCAACGTCTCTCTCTCTTTGCCCTGCTGTTATGTGCTAAGAGTTACTGTTCACAAACCAACTGGCCAGACAGTGTGTTCTTGCGAATTTACTTTGGTGGCAGCGTGCTTTATGCACTGCTATTTGATGTCCTTTCCCTACCTTTGGCAGGTATAGTCGTCATCGAAATTTTTACCAATATAGCCAGTGACAAGTACAGTCACGAGGAAGCATATTGTTACGTTGCAGAAGTCACATATAAAGATGTAGTTACAATATTTACAAGAGAGACAACAATGCATAAACAAGATGGCTGTTGAGACCAATTCCACCTCTACACATCAAATCGTCTTCTTCTGACTGGCGTCACTCTTGGTTGCGCTGGAAAATAACCCCCGCCTGTAAAGGCGCCATTTCTGCACTAGTTACGGTATAAGGGAGGTGAACTCGCGTCGAAGTAAGGCTTCAGTCGGGACACATGCACAACGTCCATGGGGACATGCGAGTCCAGCGGAGCGATGTTGTAGTTTACAAGAGAGGCGACGATGCATAAACAAGATGGCTGTCGAGACTGATTCCACCTCTACACATCAAATGGTTTTGTTCTGACTGGCGCCACTCTTGGTTGCGCTGAACAATATTGCGATGTGCGAACAGTATAAATATTGTAATAAAGAAGAATTCATGGGCGTAGGCAGCAGGATTGCCAACAGCATTGCATGCTGCAGTTGTTGTTGGCAATCCTGCTGCCTAAGTCCATGCGTTCTTCTTCATTACAATGGCCACATTCGCAACACACCTGCGCCGCCTTCAGCACATGCTGAGTTCCTTAACCAACGCCAGTCTGCAGCTTAATCTGAAGAAATG
The DNA here is from genome assembly GCF_038994185.2 of Dermacentor albipictus. Taxonomy (NCBI): domain Eukaryota; kingdom Metazoa; phylum Arthropoda; class Arachnida; order Ixodida; family Ixodidae; genus Dermacentor; species Dermacentor albipictus. The sequence goes on from NC_091821.1 coordinate 335,712,200, forward strand.
TCGCTTTGCTGCTTACAAGTTGACGATCCTCGGCCACATTGGGTCCAAAGATGGCATTCTCCCAGATCTCGAGAATTTGCAGGCTGTCTCTGCATTTCTTAAGCCCACTATACTGAAAGAACTTCACAGTTTCATCGGCTTATGCTCTTATTTTCGGCGCTTTGTTGCGCTAAAGACCTCTCATCGTAGTCCCCTGCCTGCTACCATGCGTTCACCACCTTGCGCCGTCTTCTCACAATGCCACCTATTCTTTGCCACTTTGTCCCTCAAGCTCCTACTGAAGTCCATACCGACGCGAATGGTGTAGGCCTAGGTGCTGTTCTCGCACAGCATCATCCTGGTCAGGCAGAATACGTCGCGGCTTATGCGAGCCGCCCGCTGACCATGGCGGAGGGTAATTACAGCGTCACGGAAAAAGAGTGCTTGGCCATCGTCGGGATGCATGGCAAGTTTTGCCCTTATGTATATGGCTGCCCTTTCGACGTAGTGACTGACCACCATGCGCTGTGTTGGCTTTCGAATTTAAAAGACCGATCTGTCCGCCTCGCTCGCTGGGCCCTGCGAATCTAGGAGTACAACATATCTGTGATGTATCGTTCCAGGCAGAAGCATTCCAACGCCGACGCTCTTTCCCACTCACCGATCTTGCTAGAAGCCATTTGTGACTCCCCCTCTGAGTGCACATTCTCGTCCCTTGACTTTGACGCTATTGCTGCCAAACAACACAATGACCTCTGGATTGCATCCATTTTCGACCTTCTCTCGGATTCCTCCACAGTTCCAGCCTCTCCAACACTTCAGCGCCAAATTCCTCATTTTGCGATCCGTAATCAGCTCTTTTACCGACGCAACTATGCACCAGAGGGACGTACGTGGTTCCTCGTCATTCCGGGAGCCTCGAGGTCAGAGATATGTTCCTATTTCTACGTGGACCCCTGTGTAGCCACGCTGGCATTTTCAAGACATATGAGTGACTTCAGCACCTCTACTACTGGCGGGGGATGTAAACTCTCTTTCGGAACTTCGTCCTCTCTTCCCGGGAATGTCAGCAGTGGAAATCTCCACTGCACCTCTCAGCTGGTGAACTCCGATCCCTGCCATGCCCATCTCAACCTTTTGATTGTGTCGGTGTCGATTTACATGGTCCAATTCCTCTGTTTACGTCAAACAACCGGTGGATTATAGTTGTCGTCTACCGCTTAACGTGCTATGCAGAGACTGCTACCCTCCCAGCTGCTACAGCGCTGGAAATCACCACTTTTATACTGCGGCGTCTTGTGCTTTGTCATGGAGGCCCTTGTGAACTCCTCAGCGACCGAGGCTGCGCCTTCCTGTCTGAAGTCATTGAAATATCGCTTGCTGAATGCGCTATTGTTCATCGCACATGCACCGCCTATCACCTGCAAACCAATGGTGCCACGGAATGCTTTAATCGCACCCTTCGTGACATGCTCTCTATGTACATTGCATCCGACCACTCAAATTGGGACCTAGTTCTTCCGTTCGTCATCTACGCCTACAATACCGCTACACAAGCCAACACCGGTTTCTCCCCCTTCTGTCTTCCTTATGGCTGTCATCCTTCTCATGCAGTCGATACCTTTCTGCAATAACACCCAGACCCATCAGTATGCCTGCCAATCTTGGACGCCACAAGACAAGCTGAAGGATGTCGTCTGTTGGCCCGCTGCTTCACTTTGGACGATCAGAATCACCAAAAATCAAAACACGATGCTCCCAACTTGACTCCAACTTTTCTACCAGGAACCCTTGTTTGGTTGTTCATACTGACCCGCACACCAGGACTCGCTTAAAAGCTTCTCTCTAAATACGATGGACCATACCGCGTTCTGCAGCGAACTTCTCCCGTTAACTACCTTATAGAGCCCCTCACATCGCCGTCAGACGTGGGCTGTCGTAACCGCACAGTCATCCATGTCCAGCGGCTGAAGTCCTATCATGATTCTGTGGCCTCATCTTCAGACTAAGTCGCCAGAATGGCTCTTTTTTCCGGTGTGGCTATTGTAATGAAGAAGAACACATGGACGTAGGCAGCAGAACTGCCAACAGCATCGCGTGCTGCAGATGCTCGAGCTTAGAGACTGTGCTTGGTGAAGCACTTTCCCCATCATCGGTCCGTCATGTAATGAACCTCCTTTATAATATATCTTAAATATCAGCTTGCTTCTGTTTGCAGTTTTTGACGCTAGGTGGTGGCGCTTGTCAATGTTAGCCACATTGTATGTAATTTTTTTTTAATAGCAAGCTGGCTGAACACTTGCATTGGAAACATAGCTGCCTGTGTACCACACTTTCAGGAAGGTTCTGAGAAATTTGTTAAATCTATAATCATATTCTGTTGTACGAAAAGAATTAAAAACCAGCACATAACATTTATTCTTGAAGCTGATGGATGAACTGCTCCTTTCCAAGTGGATTTTTCTGACTGGGATCCTGTTGTTATCTTGCAGGTTGAACTTCTTCAGGAGGAGCTGCACAGCAGCGTTCCCGCAGCTGTTGCGTTGTCAGGCGATGTGGGAGCAGTGGCAGAACAGGTTTCTTTTAATCTATATTTCACTGCCTTTACAGTAAGTGTGTGCTGCACAGGAGGCAACAGCTTCATTCACAGCTAGTAATGTGCAGCTTTGCACTCTTATACCTGACTTTCAACCCTGCACTAATAACTGTTTTGTCTTGTTCTATTAGCTGGATAGCCATGAGTGAAAAGCGTGCAGTACTCTAACACATTTGTGCCCTTGCCTTTGGTTTGGGCATGAGAGTAGGATTAGTATGTCCTTGTTTTCACCTTCTTTTCTCCATTGTCATGTCATTTTTACCTATGAAATGATCCAATATATACATCATATGTAACATGTCAGATTCGGCCATGATCGTGCCTGTCATGTGAGTTGCTGCTCTTTATTGATACCATGCACGTGGTTGGTTTTAGTTCTTGCTAGACCTTGCTTGGATGCTTTTCAAATGCTTTTATGTAAACTATCAATCGAACTAACTCAGTGAAGGGTAAAGACTTCATGGGTTTCGTCTGTTGCTCTTTCTTAGATATCCAGGGTAAGTGTCTGCTGACCGAAGAGGCCAGCTGCCCTGCTGCATTTGACTGGTGTGGTTGGTTCCGAGCTTTGGTCTGTACCTTCCTATCTTAACATGCATCTTGGGCAATCGGCATGCTTGCATCTAGGTGAAGTTCCATAGCAATAAAAGCATGAACAGATGGGATAGGGACGAAATGAGATGACCGACATGAGCATTCATATCATCCATTTCTTCCCATCCCAGTCGGTTGCTATCACTTTTTTTTTCATTGTGACACTCAACTCATCTGGATAACTATCTTTCTGTGCCAAAGAGCATGGTAGACTTCTTGGTGTGTTAGGAGATTTTCTTTTAGTTTATCTTAACTTTTCAATACTCTTAGCTTTAATACTCAAGCTTACTGTATAGAATGTGACATGGAAACTGATAAGCTAGTAACCATAGAATGCAAGCCTGCAAAAGCTGTTAACCTTTCATTACTCTTAGCTTTAATACTCAAGCTTACTCTATAGAATGTGGCATGAAAACTAGCAAGCTAGCAACCATATGATACAAGCCTGCAAAAACTGTGCAAGAGTTGGGGTTTCACTTGCACACTGTCTGTCTTCATCTCATCTGCTTCTTCTGCACTGCACTAAACTTTCCAGTTCCAAGTCACTGGTCTGCATTGCATGACTGTTCTTGCCTTCTTTCTAAACAATGCACTCGTGACGCCACCTGCAGGTATAGTGAAAGTTACCTAAGCTGCAGAACAGTAGGCTCTAGTAAAGTGTCATTTCTTATTGATGCCATTTTTAACTATATGTACTTACGTATTAAAATTAAGGTTGCTTTATTAATGAACAAAAATTTTCAGCAAGCTTGAGAATCTAAAACATGAAAACCATATGAAAGAGTACACAAGACCAACAGTGGTTGTTTTAATGCTGTGCATTATCTCTTCATGAAACTTCATTTAAGATCAGGTGGCCATATATAAGCTTAAGCTCTAGATTTTATGTTCAGGGATTTCATGAGGAGCTAACATTCACAGTGCTCAATGGCACTAATTAATAGTAAACGATGATGATTGATATTCTTATATTCTGACTGATATTAGCAACCTGATCTAGCAGCACTGCTTGGCTACCCTGATTCACTGTGACACTGATGTCTCCACTTAGCTGTCATGAGAATGTGGCCCCAGAGCCATTTTCATGCCAATAAGCAGTGAAAGCATTGAGTTTGAAAAAGTACTTTCTTGCCCAGTTGAACGCCGAGCATGCCAAGGACCCCTGGCAGTACCCTGCTGATACAGCCTGGTGGCAGGCACTGCGTGGCAAAGTTGCTGCCAATGCGAAAACTGTTGAGGTGAGATAAAGAAGTAGTGACTTGTTATTTGTGGGCTTTAAATGAAAGCACTTGTCTCTGGATTATAAAACATCATAACTAGTCTTGTCTGCTTGTCGTTAGCTTAGTCCCTTGTTCAAAAGTGGTCACTGACCACAGTCAAAACAAAGTAACGGTTCGAGGTCTGCACAGATCTCGAAACGTCATTTTGTGTTGACTATTGTCAGTGACTTGCTTCTTTCCTAACAATGGCTTTACCTGGCCAGACAGCATTCTGTCATACTCTCAATTGTACCATACTATATCCAACAAATGAACTCATCTGTCTGCACACCTTTGCTTTCTCTCTCTCTCCCTTTTTATGACAGGCTTTTCTTTTTTTTTTCCTGTTTGCTCTCCAGCAACTATCAGTGTATTGGGTTTGTTGTTTGACGTCATATGTCCTTTCCTTTTTGCTGCTTAAATGGCATAGAATTCCTTGGTTTTCTAAAAGCCTGACCTCTTAACGAAACAGCTTAATGTTATCCAGTCGAACCCGAGTATATCGAACCCATTTACATTGAGTTATTCTATATATTGAACAATTTCTGAACACAGTATAGTTACAGTGAGCATATATAGCAAAAATTAGGCTTACATTGAACAAAAATAGCAGCGACTTTCGATATATCGAACATCAAGCAGCAGAAAAGTGTCCCCAGAAGTTGGCTTTCCCTCGCAGTGGTGGGGAAGCCCGGCAGCACAGCTCCATCCAACCACTCTCCCTACAGTGACCGCGCTGCCTCGGGCGAGTTGTCACCACCCCCCTGCAAAAAATTATCTTGGCCCACCTGCAGAGCTTGCTCAGAAAACCTGTCAGGGGCTCTTGTGCCTTCGTCATGCAAGATGGCGCAAGTGCAAGTTGTGCGAGTGCGAGCTTTCACTGAGTGGAAAATAAGAAATTCTATTTTTAACCAGCGTCTTGAACAGTATAGTCAACTGCTAAAGGGAACAGCTAATTAGCACTGAACATAATATAACTTGTGCACTTCTCCAACTTTGTTTCTCTAATAAGTGGCTGATATGAAGCTTTAGACAATGTTGCATTGATAAAATGTTATTTCATTCTTTCATGTAAAATATGAAGTCTGCATAGTGCTGGAGTGCAATAATGGTGTTTCCATAAGTGTAGACCATACTATACATTCCAGAAGCTAGAACACAAATGCTTAATGTGAACTTTAATTTTTAGCTGCTTCTTGTACTTTCCAGAGTCTGTCATCATCAAAGGACATCCCCATGAATTTTCACACAGCATACAAGCAGGTAGGCATTTGCAGAACACCTTGGTGATTCTCTGATGTTCATTTGGTGTCCATTACTGTATGTAGCTCTGAACATACATAAACTATATTCAATCGGTTGTTTTTGTGATATTAGTTGTGTCTAGATTTCGATGCAGGAGTAGTTTTTTTTTTTTTAATCAGTACAGCAAAATTGTGTAGTGCAGCACATCATCGTTGTTTCTAAAAAAATGTTACTACTATACAGTAGACTTTTTTTAATTCGACTTCGGTTAATTTAATTTTTCGCTTAATTCAATCCTGGCTGAAGGTCCTGGATAGCGTCGAAACATTTCTGTGGACCCAAACTTTCGTTGCTTTGATCCTAAAATTGACCTTCGTCAGATAATTTAACCTTGACCAGTTGACACACACGTGCCTGACCCTTATAGTGACCCTACCAGTGACCCCTTTGGGGGCAGTGTCGGTCTCGGCGGAACTTTTGGAAGAGTGAATGCGTGGAACACATCTCATTTCGTGTCGAAAACGCCTATTTTCACCCTTCCCTAAGGAAATTTTTAAGCAATAACCACGGCTCACAATGTCTGATTACAGTGCTTACTCAATTCTAATACGCACCCTATTTTTTCTGTCCAGGAATATTGAGCCAAAAATTGTTGACGAGTGCAATCGAACTGCGTTTGTATGTTTTACTGCATGGCATGAATGTGATGCGGCGAAGCTGACTTTGAGAAACAGTCTGTCGTGCGACACACGAGATCCTTGCCCATGTTTCTTTTGCTAAAAAATCGGGCGCACATTAGATTTCTACTTTTCTTTACGAGCTTTAATGTCATTTCTATGTTAGTTTTTTTACTTTGGACACATAGAAAATACATGCGTCATCTTTTAGGGGGTGTGTTTTAATCAAGGAAAATACTGCCAAATGAATCAGTGCAGTGTGTTTTGGCATTTTTTCTGCATCTTGTTTAATTCAACCCACCTGATAATTCTATAAATTTTGTTGGGCCCGTCAAAGTCGAATTAACAGAAGTTGACTGTACTAACTTCTTGAAGGGGCCATAACACCTATTGTATGTTAAACCACGGCCGCTTGACCCAAAGGCACAGTAGCGGCCTGCTGCGTCGCGCCTGAACGGTGTCTTGGGCCTAGTTCTCCGTGCGCCCGCTGTGGCGCCACTGCTCGGGGATGGCTGCTGATAGAGTGCACCTTCACAGCTGCGTCGGCACGCGCGATCTCCACTCCAGTCAAGGCGTAAATAATGCATTTTATATTTGGAAATTGCAGACAAAATCTTTTAAGTCGTCATTGGAAGTGCTGATTACACCACAAACGCCAACAGATTGTCACAGGTGTGGAAATCTGTTCTAGAATACGCCTGAGCGCTATCCGTGACGGTTGCCCGTACGATGCACGACCGGGTGGTGCACTTCCATCGAGAGGTTCTGCTTGAAGCAATCTATCAGTACTTTTATTCACTTCTCGTGAACCCGTACGCAAAGTAAAAACTTTACATAGGGAGAACTTGTACGAGTTTCCCAAGTAATTCAAACTAACTTAGATGAAATAAAAACGGTTATCATTGCAAATAATCATTAGTAGATTGTTTCTCATGAAAACAAAGCATATTGAGTGATGCTAGAGGTTATCTAAGGAGTGCGTCCCTTTTAACGAAGCTTCAAAAGGCCTTTGCTTCGAACATGCTCAAACCCTTTATTTGAGCACGCTTTTCATAAAACACATTCCCGCAGGATTCTTTCATTGTAGGCAGGTTTTTTTTCCCCCTGAAGTGGCACTTGGTCGCTGATAAAAACAGCCAGCTTTGTCTCCTTTTTCCGCTCTTTGTAATACCTGAACAAAGGACTGAATTTCGTTGTTGTTTTCATAAACTAAGAGGCGGTTTTTCATTTCGTCCCGTTCGGACTGCAATTTTTTCAGCTCTTCTTCTTGACGGGCAACTTTTTTTTTCAACCTCTTGACTGCTTGCTTTGACTGTTCTAGGACGTCCACAATATCTAATGTAGTTTGGCAGGCCAGGTCAACAGAAAAACTACGTTCAGAGCATGATTCTAAGGCAGTCTCTGGAACTAGAGCTTCCACCTCGTCGCTGAGAAACTGCAAGGCACTTTCGATGTTGGGGCTTTCTCCTGAGCTGCCACAATTATCGCTTGCCTCAACTACTGTGTGATCAGTAAAGTTTCTTCGATGGCGTTTTTTTGGGCTGCACATTCTCTTTTTGCAGGTACCGTGAATATTTGCAAAACATGGTCGGTACCGCATTCGGAAGCAGGAGCCTAAGTTTTGTGTTCGTTTTATAGTCACTTTCTGTAAAGTGCAGGGAACATACCAGAGACCTATCGCTCGGTTGCCACTTGCTTCCTTTTCCCGACACTCCTTGGCGAGAGATATTTTTTTGCCACGCTTCTCGACGCTCCAAGTCGCAGGGGAACTCGTGATATTTCACAGTTGGGTCCTTTTTGGCATTTGTGTCGCAGAATGGCACACAACAGTTGCGCGGCATCGCGCCACATGAACGAGGCTGGCTACGGCACTCACACACACCGAAGAGCGTAAACAAAGCACAGGCAAACTTGCTCACACACACGCACGCAAAAAAGCACGAGATTAATGCATATCGCACGAGGCAAACACGTTCTGACGCGAACCAACTTGCTCACGCACACGCACGCGAAAAAGCACGAGATTAGTGCATAGAGCACGAGGCAAACACGTGCTGACGCAAGAACCAACGCCCCCTTAGCCCCGCCGCGTAGTCGCGAAAGCATCCCCGAGTAGTGGCGCCCTCATCAAGAAAAGCGGTCACAACTGTAAACTCGGCCAAGCGCCCTCCTATTGTCCGCGGCACGACGTAGCTGGCCGCACCTTGCTTTGCATCGAGCGGCCGTGGTTAAACCATACACATCACACAGAAAGCTTGCAAGATTTGAGGGCAATTTGTGGAGTAGAAAGCTTTTAGTATTTGAGTTTGTTATGTCGACTTGGTGAAATAACATCGTCCGCTGCTGTGAACATCTCAGCCAAGTTTTGCTGGTGTACGCGATGCGGGAGCTCGCAAGCAGATCGAAGTCACCTTTCTCTCAAATGCTTTCTTTTCAACAGAAGGACCTGTCACTCTCTTCTAGGCGCACTATTTTGTCATTGAACGCGCTATTTCGTATTTCCCTTAGACAGCTGCTATTGGCTGATAGCTGCGGTCGGCTACATGGTGTAGATACCGCGGCCGCAACTGTGTGCTGCCACTAGTCCACTGGCTAAGCGCACTGCCGCTCGCTGAGAGCAACCGAGTTTGGCTTATGTTTAGCGCATCATAGGCACCAAAGGCGGAAGTTCTGGCGTCTACGTTAACATCCAAAATAAAATTTGAACTGCACGCCACAGTGACATTTACAAGGTGGAGGTTTGTGGGCACGTCCCACTGCGCTGTAGCCTTTGCAGTGCAAGGCATTGAAGAAGGAACAGAAGCACAGTGGAGGCCGCGTTTGATTGCCAATAACTCCGCTCCTGCTGAATGCACTGAACTAGTTTTTGCAGCAAAGTATTTCCGAAATAGCCTATTTTAACTTCCAGTGCCTTTTTACACTTTGATAAAAAGTGGTTCAGGGCCCTTTTAAAGCAACCTTGTGACACTGAGTGGTGGCAAAGTAAACTGGCAATCCTATGAACAGCTTCCTTCGGTAATACAAACCTATTGCAAAGGCCCGGTATTTGTGTACTGCAAACGGCCGAAGTTATTGCAAGGGCTGAAAGTACGCCATGGATGCCGAGTGTTTTGTTTTTGCATTCGCATCTCAGTGGTTTGCTGCTGCTTTTTATTTCATGAGTGAAGGAATTGCAGTCAAATTCAACGGCAATGCCCTTGCTGCACTGTTAGGTGTTGGAGCATGCGAAGTAAGACGTCCGATGTGGTCTTGATCTATTTCATAGCAAATGACACAGCGGTGGCCCCTCATTTCCTGACGTCACACAGCCATGCCGTAATCGCAGTCACTGTCGGTGGGAGGGGCTAAGAGGCAGCAATCTCAAATTGAAATTTCTAGTTAAAATGTGTGCTGAGGTCCCAGTTTTTTGTGTGTATGACCATATCAGGCCCTCTACTCTCAGTTACAACTATAAACTTTAAAGGTGGCTGCCTGCTGTTGATATGGAGATAGCGGTGTACGTGTAACAAACACTGCCTGTGCACTTTCAGTGAGTTGTGTTAGCAGCTGTGGAAGAAAACTGCAGTGCCTTCTGTGCATTTCAGTTGATACTGACTCACTGCTCTTAGTTGGTGCCTTCGTGGTCAGTGAGCCCAACTATCACGCTTATCAATAATGCTTGTTGGCACTTGTTGTTGCTGCCTTTTGTCTGCTTTGCAGATAGCTGATCTCATGCCAAAAGATGCAGTAATTGTGAACGAAGGAGCCAACACGATGGACATTGGAAGGACAATGCTGCCTAACTACTTGCCACGGCATAGGTGAGTGTGCGGTATTGTTGATTCCAAGTTGGAGAGTAATTCCCCAGGAGTGCAGTACATCAGTCCTATTTTGCTTCAAACTCTTCACCAGATCTTCAAACCCACCTTTTCTGTTCATGGTTGCAATCTTTTTCTCCTCTTCATCACCATCATTGTCATAACTCATTAACCCTTTGACATATAGGGTTCTTTCTCCGACGGCTCCTCAGCTCCTGCCAAGCTTTTTTCATGTGTTGTTTCAGCTGAGGTCTGACATCACAAAAAGCTCGTTCTTTGTTGTTACTTTTTCTCATTTCAGAATTCATAAGCTGTTCACAAATTCCTTTCATTGTATGCATGCATGAAACATGCAAAGAATGAAAGCAAGATGAATGAAGACAACATAAACACCGAATATCAACTGAAAGGACACACAGTGGTCGCCACTGTATGACATTGTAGCTTCCCTGCTGCTGCATAGGGTGGAATGATCTTTGGCTTGTATGTTCATGGCAGCGTTGTCTACATATTGGTAATATTTTCTGTGTTCAAGAAGCGTTTCAATGCCCATCCATGAAAATGTGTAAATATACGCAGCAAGTTTAGAGAGCTTGCCTATTACTACATCTCTTGTCATCGCCAACACTCTGTTTCTCATGTGCAGGCTGGATGCTGGCACATTCGGAACGATGGGTATAGGTGTTGGCTTTGCTGTTGCAGCAGCCTTGTGGTGTCAGACTCAGTCGCCTTCGAAGCGGGTTATTTGCATTGAGGGAGACAGTGCTTTTGGCTTCTCAGCTATGGAGATGGAGACTGCCGCTAGGTAAGTCAGACCAGCTGTTATGCCCTTTGTATGAATTTTTGCACTATTACTACTATTGTTGTAATTGTTGTAGTTGTTTGCATGGCTGTGGACACGGCACATGGTCATGTTCAGAGATAGATAGTAACTGGCGAAGCCAATAATGAAGCACAACATTAAGAAAAGTTCTCCAAAATCTTTCGCTTATACAAGAATCTGACTCAACAAAGTGTGCCTTAGAGGGAGTCTATTGCATTACGTGGCTTTGGTTTGGTTGTGTTGTGATGTGGTTCAATTTGCTCTCCTTCTTGTCTTTCTTTAGGTACAAGCTTCCAATAATAGCCATAATCATGAACAACTCTGGGATCTACAATGGTTTTGATGGGGAAACCTGGGAGTCTTTCCTGCATTCGGGAATGCACCCTTGCATCTCGTGAGTTCTGGCTGTGGAGTCTTGTGGTTAGGTACACATTAGGAACAGGCTGGTTCAGTCTGCACTGAAGCATCTTGTGTTTCTTCTGTTCTTAAAACAACACTTAAAAAATTCACTGTTTGCTTACCAAAGCAACCTTGCTAGGTAACACATGCAAGTGGCATAACTGTTGCCTCTGTGAAGTTATCAACATTGTAATTAAGGAATGCATAGGGAGAATAAAACTTGGGGACGTTATCTGCATTTAGTTTTGCATATGGTTCTGATCTTATTGCAAGAATGATTTTATTACTGTACTATTTGTTAACATTTGCTGTATGGTATACTGGCTGTCAGAGTAGGTTAACTTGTAACTCATTTTGTGGACTGAGCAGGATTATCCACGTCTCTACAAGGCAGCTGCAGATAACATAAGGTGCTTTGTAGCGACAGTGACATCTAGCCCCATTGTAACTCTTTATTTATGTAATCTGCGATCTGTTTATGCTGCTTAATTAAGACTCCGCACTTAAGGTATGCTGCTTATCTGTGCATGTCATTGCAGGCTCCCAGCCAACTCTCTTCTGCCAGGTGTCCGCTATGACCAGATGGCTGCCATGTTTGGTAGCAAGGGCTTCAATGTAACAACGCCTGAGGAGCTTCGAGCTGCCTTTACGGAGGCCCTTGCCATCACTGACCGACCAACCATTATCAATGTTGTCATTGATGGCATGGCTCAGAGAAAGCCCCAGGTCAGTTGCTGATATCTTCTCTCTAATTGTTCTACAAAGCATTTCATTGAGGGCAGCACCGTTTTGCGATCACAGTGCCGGCTGACATCTGATGCCATATTGGTATGTGAGATCATGCTGGAGGGTGCATAGTAAATGTGCTGTTGACATGTGCCAAGTTTTCAAGTTTTTCTGAGAGGTCTCAACAAGTTCTTGCTATTCGAAAACTTCTTGGTGTTTCATTACTAAGCTTCAAGCATCTATACAGCTGCAATACCGAGTGGCGACGGGCATAGGGGCGCTGCCGCAGCTCTGCCCACTATCAAAATAGGAGGCAAGTCAAGTCTGTTGACACGTAGGTACAGGCAACAAGTTATTGTATGTCTAGCCTTGAAATCTATTAGGGTACTCGGATGACAACAATCGCAGGTGTCTCTGTGTGCCATGCGGTGTGCCACACCAGCGCAGATATCCCAATCCATATAACTAGCAAAGCTCCAAGGTAACACATTTTGCTAGCTTTCGTGTTCCTCAAGTTTTCTCGGTGCAATATTCTAAGCATTGCTTGCCTGCTATCCGGCCATCAAGCTTTACAAAATAACGAACTGTAAAATAAGTTGACCGGAAGGGCCGTTAACATAGAGTACGCTATAAAACAACTTGGGGACAACGGTCACAAATATGGCATGATAACTTCAGACGCGCGCAACACATTGAAGGAATATGCGCATCCTTAGGTCACGAGTGGTGCTTAGGCAAGGGCACCTCGCTGACTCGATAGAGCTGAAAAACAAACTACTCTGCAACAGCAACTTTATTTTCCGAAGTAATACAGCATACCATGTGCGGCGTCAGCTATACAGCTTGCTGGCAAGGTTCGGAAGCATGGGAGAGCACATGTCAACTAGAAGTGGCCAGTACAAGGTAGTTGTTACAGAATGAAAACGAACATACCTTCATTTTCTTTATCGGCGCACACTGTTTTCATAATGCGTCCTCGGTCAACTTCCACCAGAACGTTGGTCGCCAAGCATGTTAATCTTAGAACGCATTTGAACAGAATAACTTTAGTGTGCGCGCATGAAGAAATACAGTAGACTCCCTTTAAGACAATCTCGAAGGGACCATGAAAATTTGTTTGCCTTATCAGAAGTGCGTCTTATCAGAACAATAATTGGCGACATGACCAGGTGCATCCAAATATCTTACCGTATTTCAAAGTAGCAAATGAAGTAGACTTTAAATGGGAGAAGAATGACATAAAAAGAATTTATTTAGCTTGACTTAATAGAAAACAGTTTTGAAAGGGTACTCTTGCTTAGTTTCATCCATTCCGTGATGGATGTTTGGCACTTCTGTGGAAATTGGCGAGCATCCACAAATGATGTCATCTCACCTAATGACCTTAAATATCCTTCTGTGTCTTTATGCTGCTAGAAGTTCACTAGGGAGTTGAAGCAGGCAACTGCTGCCTCACAGGTCATCGGTGCAGGCTCCGAGCTAGTGAAAGTAGGAAGGAGCATGTTGAGTGAACGGGGCAAGGAGAAACGAGGCGAAGCCTCGCGCAGGAGGAGGGTAGGCAGAGGTGCACTGGGTTGACCTCCTCTGGCAGTTGCCACAGGTTTCGTTTGCGATACAAACGCACCGGGTTTGTCTCGTTTTAACATTGTCCTCACGTGCCGCCCGCTGTGTGTGCAAGGGATAAAACAGTCTATACCCATTTTCCTCCAGCAGTAGAAAAGGCTGAAGGCTGCGCACAGGACGTTCTGTTCATACAAGGTGTGTTCAAAAAGAAAGCAAACTTTTGGAATAGTATGCCAACCGGCAGAGGAAGCGTGCTGTGGCTATTGAGTGCACATAGCGGCTGGTTTAGAGAACAAACTGCCATTTGCCATGTTTCGCTCTGACCATTACTTGGCGAGCTACGGCCAATGAAGTCAGTACGTGCACAAGCTGTTGATCAGATTGCTACCAAAGTAATAACAAAAGAGCTTGAAGAGCGATGTGTCTGTCTGAAATTTTGCTACAAGCTTGGCAAAACTTTCCCAGATACATTTAAATTGCTTAGGCAAGCATACGGGGAGGATTGTATGAGTTGCACGCAGTGCTATGAGTGGTTTAAGCGTTTCAAATACGGCACAGTGTCGGTCAGTGACGATCCCAAGCATGGACGACCTTCCACATCAACAGATGATGACCATGTTAAGAGTGTTTGTGCTGTGATTTGTGGAAATCGTTGTTTAACTGTTTGAGAAGTTGCTGATGAAGTGGGTATCAGCTGTAGGATCATGTCATCAAATAATGAGTGACAACTTGAGATCCGTTGTTTCAGTTGAAAATTGATGCTGTGTTTGTTGACTGACTATCAGAAACAGACCCGTGTTGAAATCAGCCTAGAACTGCTTGTCACTGCCAGTGACAATGAGAACTTCCTTAAGAACATCATAACAGGTGATGAGACATGGATTTATGGCTATGATATTGAAACGAAGGTGCAGTCATCACAGTAGGTGGGTAAAGGATCTCCACATCAAAAGCAACCATGCACATGTCATCCAAAGATCAAGGTGATGTTGGTTGCATTATTTTACTGCAAAAGCAATGTCCATCAGGAATTTGTACCACATGGTCAGATGGTAAACTAGGAAGTCCACCAGGGAATCCTAGCGTGTTTGAGGACTGCTGTGTGCAGTAAAAGGCCTGAATTAGGGGAACACCAGTCTTGGCTGTTGCATCATGACAATGCACTGGCTCATGCATCACTCCTTGTCTGCAGCTATGTAGCAAAACATCACTCTCTCGTTGTGCCCCATCTACCATATCCTCCGGACATTGCCCTGCCTTTTCCAAACCATAGAAAAGATGCAGTACAATGCGACAAGAGACCTGCGTGCCATCCTAGAAAGTGTGCTCCAGGAGGCTTTCCAAAAATGGAAGAAACAGTGGGAACTGTGTATTGCCAGTAGAGGGGACTACATTGAGGGAAACAGTGCCTAAAGGGGCCCTGAACCACCCCTCAGGCTTGGTGAAATAACATAGCTCGCGGGTAGCACACGTAGCTGTGAATGTCTCAGCCAAGTTTTGCTGTCGCACACGGCGTGTGGAGCTCGCGAGCAGATCGCAAAGTCACCTTTCTCTCAAACGCTCTCTTTTCAACAGAAGGCCCTGTCCTCGCTTTCCTCTGAACCCTTTATTTTGGCATCAGACACTTTATTTCGTCATTCTCTTAGACGGCTGCTATTTGCTGAAAGCTGACATCAAGCTGCGGTCGGCTACATGGCATAGATACTGCAGCTGCTGCAGGGTGCTGCTACGAGTCCACTGGCTAAGCGCACTGCGGCTCGCTAAAAACAACCGTATTTGGTTCATGTTTAGCACATCGTAGGCACCAAAGGTGGAAGTCGTGGTGTCTACATTAACATCCAAAATGAAACTTGAACTGCGTGTCCTTGGTGACATTTACAAGGCAGAACGTTGTAGACATGCCCCACTGCGCCGTAGCCTTTGCAGTGCAAGGCACTGAAGAAGGAACGGGAGCACAGCCGAGGCCTTGTTTGGTTGCCAATAACTCTGCTTCTGCTGAACGCATTGAAGTACTTTTTGCGGCAAAGTATTTCTGAAATAGCCTATTTTAACTTCCAATGCCTTTCTCCACTTCGATAAAAAGTGGTTCACAGCCCCTTTAATAAAATGTAGAATAAGCAATAAAGATGTTATAGCAAAAGTTCTGCTTCTTTTTGAACACACCTCGTATAACTGTATTCTAATTTTTTATCCAGTCTTTTAGTACATATGCCACTGCAGGGTTCTAGTGTAACATTTAACAGATTGTACTATGTAATGAAGATTAGTGTAATACAGGTTGCATACAGGCTGTAACGCATAACGGACAACATTAGTAATGAACTGCTAGAGTGGGACAAGGTGTTCCTTGTAAGTGAACACTTTAGTTTTACATTTTCTATGGGGGCTTCCTAGTCATGTCCCTGCTGAGGCATGGATAAATATTGCTTTATTGGGTTGTTGCTCAGCAAACAGGCGTTAGAGATTTTAGTTGCTGAGCTGTTTTTTAAGACCAGCGACTAAGAATTACGAGCATTTACTGCTTTAGTTTCTAGAGTTACAAATATTTATGGTAAGATACAGCTGTTTGATAATATAAATTAATGTAATTTCACTTCCTGTATAAAAATTTGTAAGGATGAAAGATCTGCAACTCATGTTAATTGCTGTAGGATTCACGCCTGTCTTACACCACATGTATGTAGACAACAACAAATATTACATAGCATCATTTTCACATATTATTTATAGAGCTTTTTGTCATGCATATTCTATCCTTCATTTCAAATAGCCTACCTTGTACTCAGGTTTTGTTCAGTTGACAGTTGGCAAGTGTTGTAATTAGAGAGCATTTTAATGTGATAGCGTTAAAGGCCCCACGTCACAGGAAATCCGGTGTCAGCATCGCCATTCCGCGCCGTAGCCGGCGTTGGCTTCCTGTGAGCGAAAAATATTCTATATGGTACTGAAGTTCTTCGATCGCTAAAGTTGCCCATAGCTTGTCTTACATTGTTTACAAAGTTATTCCTCCGAATATTGAGGATGACAGCCCACAAACAAATGTCATGAAACAAAACACCGACAGCGCACGCTTTCTATGTGAAATTTTCTCATAGTGAAATATTAGAAGTAAGAAACAATAACAAAAGATTGGAATGCTGGGTTTCTACTAGAAAGCTCGCCTTCGTGCATAGCGTTCGCTGCCAATGTTCCCCACTAAGCATAACGGTTACGTAAGATGCAGTTGCCGGGAAGCTTGAAAAGCAGTCAGGAAACTGTGAATGCTATCGTGTCCCACTCTTAAAGGCGAAGCTTAAGCGTCCTCCAAATTTTTTGTGGTATTACATCATCACTGACTGAACTACACAAACTCCATTTTCTTGAACTAGAAGCAAAGTTATTTGCATTAGTGTTTCCGAAATCGATGAGCTTAAGAAGCCAGAACCTGATCCATTTGAGTGACGTACTGAAGCACTTTCTTAATTGGCAGACCACTGAATCTCTTTGTGGTGTCGCATTGCTTCATACATTTCAAATTTTTTATTTAATCTTGTGTTCATGATTGCACTGGACAAAGTTGGTGCCAAAGCTTGTCAGTTCTTCTGTGTATTTTGTGTATTTCTGTATTCTGTGTTATTTGCTTCACTGATGAGTTGAGGTTGACTTTCACTTTGCTTTCTTCTTTTCTTTCCAGGAATTTGAATGGCATACAAAATCCAAGATGTGATATGGGCTTGACCGTTAAAGCTGGAACTGTGTACAATTTTTTTTAATATTTTTTTTCACCTGGTCCACAACATAGCTGCTTGCACTCGTCTAGTAACTGTTTGCTTTACATACTCACAGGGTAGGTCTACAAGTTATAGATATATCTCATTTCATTTTCTGGTTGTAACAGTGCTGGTCACTGATACTTTGTTTCAGTGCTTTTAATGTTGGGGTCATGTCACACTACGTTACGTGTAGTATTTTCTTTCTATATGAAACTTTTTAAAAATTGGGATGCTTTTGATAGAACTATTTCAACTTATTTGATTTGATAAAAACATTATATATGCAATTTTGTAGCGGTTGTCACTTATCATAGCCCTGCTTATTCTCCCAAGTTCCCTGCCCTACTATAATTAATTTTGAAGCAAGTTGCAATTGCTGAAGAATATTGGACGAGCACTTTACCAAGACACACATAAGATTTGCATAATGAAGATTTTTCTTAGGCCTCTAGAGGACTGTTATCAACAGCATTGTAGTTGTCGTGACTCATCAGCGGAAAAGAAAATGGCCCGCAGTGAACAGCATTGCAGTGAGCAAGCTCCTGCTTCTCTGTAACACAAGTGCCTTGAGCCTGTCGGAACACACACATTGTGGCTATCATTAGCTGTGCCTTTAGCTACAAGCAGCTTCTGCTACAGTATCAACTCAAGAATCTGGTGGGAAGCAGTATTAGATAGTTTGAAGGCACAGATACTTTCTGCCAGCCATATGGGGTCAACAGTACTGCACAACAACTCTTGGTGCAACTGAACAGAAAATACTCATTTATTACTTTGGATTTATGGAATCGCACAGGAGCAAAGACAGAGAAGACAAGAGCTACTACCAACTGTTATTAAATGTTGCTAATAGATTGTATAAAACAAAGCAACTACATGTGCAGACTTGCAAAGCCTACAGTTGCAAGTGACCTGGATATCGCAGGTTGTGGTGAGGTCATTTTTCGGAACATTATGGAGAATGCTCAGCTTGTGAGGCATGCTGGGCCATTTAATCATTGTGTCTGAGATTGCGTGCACTGTAGCGGCTGTAGTACAAACTGTTTTCTGGCTTCCGAGGAAGTGAACAAGTAAGTAACGGTGACAAGTTATCTTTTTGTCCACTTTCATTTCCCTTCATTATTTTCTACATTCCAGTTTAAACCACAGTTAATTTCCCTGATGCTTTCCTTGGCTTCATTGTTTGTTGACTTCATGTGGTCATGATTAACAAAATTGAACCCCTCAGTTCCCCTTCTCTCATATATTCATTGCGAGGATCTTGAATCTGGCAGCTTGATGTCATTAGGTAGCATGCGAGGGCATATTAACCATGTGCCTGCTCTGTGAAGATCATGTGTTACATGATGCCATTGGGCAGAAAAGGATGTTCCACATCCACCTACCTTGGCTCTGAGTGGCTCTGGCTAACACTCCTAGGGCTAGATCAGTAAACATAAATGCCCAGGTTAGGGGATGAATTGATAGCCATTGCCGTAGCACAATTGGTAGTGCAACACACGTGTAATGCGGAGGTTGAAGCTTCAGCTCCCACCGGCGACAAGTTATCTTACCGTCCACTTTCATTTCCACTTCATTGTTTTCTACATTCCAGTTTAGACTACAATTTCCCCGATGCTTTCCTTGGCTTCATTGCCTTTTAGCTTTATGTGGTCATGATTTTTATATATATATATATATATATATATATATATATATATATATATATATATATATATATATATGGGGGGGGGGGAGATGTCGCGGCTAGCGAAGGACGAATCCCAACATAAAAACGTAACGCTTCTTTATTCGACGAACGATGGTAGCGGACGGGCATACCAACGCTACGTTTGTCACAGTAGCGGTTGGTAGAAGGCGGCTTTTCTCAGCCAGGCAGCCTGTTTTTATAGCCACCGTCGGTGACGCATGCCTCGGGTGACATGGCGGTGGCGCTATGCTTTATCGACCATGCAATCCAGCATGCAGCTGTGGTATGCTTGGCCAGATCATAAGATGGAAGGTGCGCAGAAATATGCGCAGAGTGTGTCACCACACACACACACACACACACACACACACACACACACACACACACACACACACACACACACACACACACACACACACACACACACACACACACACACACACACACACACACACACACACATATATATATATATATATATATATATATATATATATATATATATATATATACACACACACACACTCCTCTAAGCTCTCTCGTCCCCTAACTCTGCCACGTAACCGGCTTCCAACACTTCACATACATACACTTTTTTCCTCTTTAAAACTCCTAATGCGAACACATTAAAAGTAACGCTCAGAGGTAACATTCCCCAACAAAAAGACCCCACATCCCTCTCTATGGACTTCATACCCACTTGAATGCCTTGCACTCTTAATGTCCACACCCTTGGGAGCTCATCTTGTCCCCCAACAATAATCCTCATCTCCTTTTTTCATTTCCTTTCTTGAAGACTCGGCGCTCGCTACCTAAATTTCCTGTCTAGAATGCTGTGTCACGCTGATAACGCGCAAGCCGTTCGTGACTTGGAAGTACCCGGCTAAAAGCGTTGATACCGGGCTGGCAGCGTTAAAGAAAGGAAATGCGGGCAAGACAGATGACTGTTATTATTGTGGGACAGCTTGCTATCCAAAGGGTGTAAACTTTTCTAGGAGTGTAACTCTTTAATAATTTACCCCCCTTGGGGCTTATCTTGTCCCACAACGATATAATCGTCATCTGTCTTGCCTGCATTTCCTTTCTTTAACGCTGCCAGCCCGGTACTTCCAAGTGTCGAACGGCTTGCCCGTTATCAGTGCGACACAGCATTCTGGACAGGAAAGTAGTGAGCACCGAGTTTTCAAGAAAGGAAATGCAAGCAAGGCAGATGACAATTGTTTTGGGACAAATATAAATCCCAAAGGGTGAAACCTTCTTAAGAGTTAACGGGGCAGCATAGCTATTTTAGTTAACGCTTTATTTAAAAGCAACCAAAACTACAGTTGTATCAAGGGCATGTCGCATGGCATTCTATCCTTCAGGGTGCAAAACGATAGACTGATTACACTCAAAAGAAAAGTTTGCAACCTGTGAGGCTTATCTTGTTCCACACACTCTTAAAACAGTTGCACCCTTTGGGGTGTTTATTTGTCCCACAACAATAATCGCCATCTGCCCTGCTTGCGTTTCCTTCCTCGAAAATGCTGGGCTCGCTATACTTTTCTGTCGAGAATGTTCTGTCACGCTGATAACGCAGGTGCCGTTCGTGACTTGGAAGTACCGGGCTCGCAGCGTTAAAGGAAGGAAGTGCGGGCGAGACAGATGATTATCGTTGTGGGACAAGATACGCCCCAAAGGGCGCAAACTTTTTTTTTTTAAACATGCAATCTCTTAAAAAGTTTGCACCCTTTGGGGCTTGTCTCACAACAATAATCGTTAAACCGGTCAGGGCGGCCGCATTTCGATGGGGGCGAAATGCGAAGAGCTCCCGTGTACTTAGATTTAAGTGCAAGTTAAAGAACCCCAGGTGGTCGAAATTTCCGGAGGCCTCCACTACGGCGTACCTCGTAATCAAAAAGTGGTTTTGGCACGTAAAACCCCATAATTAATTAAGAATCGTTATCCGCCTTGCGTTTCCTTCCTTGCAAACTCGGTTCTCGCTGCTTTCCTGTTTAGAATACTGTGTCACGCTGATAACGCACGAGCCGTATCGCGACTTGAAGTACCGGGCTCGCAGCGTTGAAGGAGGGAAATGCGGGCAAGACAGATGATTATTATATCGTTGTGGGACAAGACACGACCCAAAGGGCGTAAACTTCGTTGAGAGTACAGCAATAAGCGTCATCTATCTCTCGCGTCGCCTTTCTTTAGCGATGCGCGCACGGTGCTTCTAGGTCACGAACGGCATGCGCGTTGTCAGCGTGACGCAGCATTTTCGACAGGAAAGTAGCGAGCGCAGAGTTTTCAAGGAAGGAAACGCAAGCAAGGCAGACGACGATTATCGTTGTGGGACAAGATAACCTCCGATGCGCGCTAACTTGTTTATGAGCGCACAGTGCAGGTTGTCAAATTAACCCCGACTGCACATCTTTCATAGCTTGCGAATTGCTTTGTGACGTTAAACCTCTATTTGAAATTTGGAAGTGGTAAACTGTACCAGCACTGCACAAATGCCATAAAGTCGCAGTTGTCCAGTGGGCCGTACTCGTTCGCCTTAGCTCCTCGATTAACCTGATCAGTGGAATTAAGAGAAGCCGTACGTGAGTCATCAGTTTATTGCCACTCTGGCTCGATCTTCACTTTCTTTTCCATTAACTCTGCTCTGACCATTTGAAGACCAGGTCAGAGGGGAGTGAATAGGAGACATACACATCCTCACTCTTAAAACAGTTGCACCCTTTGGGGTGTTTATTTGTCCCACTACACTAATCGTCATCTGCCCTGCTTGCGTTTCCTTTCTTGAAAATGCTGCGCTCGCTACTTTCCTGTCGAGAATGCTACGTCACGCTGATAACGCGCGTGCCGTTAATGATTGGGAAGTACCGGGCTCGCAGCGTTAAGGAAAGGAAATGCGGGCAAGACAGATGGCGATTATCGTTGTGGGACAAGATACGCCCCAAAGGGTGTTTTTTAAGAGTGCTCGTTGGGTAAAATCGAAACGAAAACGGCACGACAGCCTAATTAACCGATAGCCAACTGCGGTAACGCGTATACCTTGCATCATCCCACAACGCTCACGGATCGAGAAGATATCCAAGAAAAGAAAAAAAGTGTTGCTGTAAGCTTTACCTATTTCACTACCCGCGAGTGCTTTAGCTCAGCCTCTTTCATCCAGGGCTGCTCTTCTCGGAAAACTGCGCAGCTTTCACGTTCTCGGTAAGCGTGCACGTATAGTTCCACGAACGGCTAGTTTGAGAGCGAAATGCAAATGACACACCGCGGTGTCTTCCGCTTCGCAATGTCGGCTACGGGAGGCCTGTGAGCGCCGATTGTGATGTTCCCCGAAAAATGTCGCTGCCCCTTTGAATGTGTGGGCTGTCGCTCTACTCGACGTCACAGATCAAAGCAAAACCGAGCACACTAAAGCAAATGATAACTTAGTGGCATTTTATGAATAGTTTTCTAGCTATATAGTTTGTATTTTCTTTATGTCCCTTACTATATATGTTATCTCACCGTTTTCCTGCCTATACTTGGGCCACTGGGTAGTCAAAGCATGCGCATTTCGCAAACGTCCGCAGATGACCGTATGTACTTATCAGCCGCGGTGTGCACTCTAAAAAAAAGTTTACCCCCTTTGGGGCTTATCTTGTCCCCAAACAATCATCGTCATCTGCCTTGCTTGCGTTTGCTCTCTTGCAAACCCGACGCTCGCTACTTTCCTGTCGAGAATGCTGTGTCAAGCTGATAACGCGCAAGCCTTATCGCGACCTGAATGAAGTACCGGGCTCTCAGCGTTGGAGAAGGGAGATGCGGGCAAGACAGATGACGATTGTATCGTTGTGCGACAAGATATGACCCAAAGGGTGCAATTTTTTTTTTTGAGTGTTTTTGGAGTCCGCCACCGAGTGTCTAGGTGGCGGACTTGATCCCGGCGATCACGAAATAACACACGCACGCACACACGCGCGCGCGTGCGTTTGAACACTTAGATATCGACGTGAACATTAAAGAATCCCCAGTGGTCAAAATTAATTCGGATGTTCCCCACTACCGCGTGCCTTGTAATCGGGTAACCAGGAGGCAACTTTAATTTTTAACCATGAATTTCTGCGAAACAAACAGGCTCTCGCCTTTCCGATCAATGCGCTCCATTAATGTGCGGGTACAAAAACGAATTTATAGTTGGACGACGTGTACATATGGGGTGATGTGGGCTTGTGCCGCGTATTTGATATACCTTCGTGCGACATGTATGCAGCGTGCGCTATGGGCGTTGTTACCGTGTTATAAAATGGTGATGTTAATTTTTATGTTCGCTCCAGGATGCAAATTTAGACGCAAAGTGTTATTTTGTTTTGCTTGTAAATATTCGCCGGGTAGATCGTTTATTTACAGGAAAGACAGCGCGTGCGTGAAATTTGACCTTATTATACCTCGAGGGCGCAATTTCGTTTTTACCTCGTGAAATTCCGACGTTGGCAATAGCGTGATCTTGGTTTATCTTATCCTCGACAGGGGTGCTTCGTCATGTGAAACACCCATTTCGAGGACTAAAGGCGCAAGTTATAGCCAAACAATAATCATCATCCGTCTTGCTTGCGTTTTATCTTTTTTTTTTTTAGAACTCTTCGGTCGCTACTTTCCAATCAAGAATCATGCTATGTCATGCTGATAACGCGCAAACCGTTTGTGACCTGGAAGTACCGGGAGAGTAGCGTTAAATAAAGGAAAGTAAGGCATGAAGATAGACGATTATTGCTCGAGAACGAGGGTACAATGGGTACAAATGTTTCTTTTGTAATGTAAATCAAATTACACCCGTAAGTGTGTTATTATGCGACTGTACGATATATAAGAAATGTCTGCATGTACCTATAGGGACTTAGTGCGTCCCCATGCAGTCGAGAACCATCCTCTATCTTGCGTGCGTTAATTTCCTTTATGTCGCACGGCACTTCTGCAGGTCGCAAACGGCATGCGCGTTATCAGCATGACGTAGCATTCTTGAGTGGAAAGTAGCGACCGCAGAGTTTCAAAAAGGAAAGCAAGCATTGACGATTACTGTTTGGAGACAAGAGTCTCGTAATGTATAAATTTTTAGCGAGTAACTCCTCTCGAAATGGCTGTTTTTTCACGGAGAAACACACCTTTATAGAGTGCAAATGTCAGCGTTACGCCCTTGTCAACGTCAAATTTTCATGGATGCGATTGCAAAATTAGGCCCTTCAAATACAATGAACTGCAAAATACCTCATAATCGGCTGACTTCTATGCCTTGCGGCCTATCAGATGACTGAGTACATTTACGAAACAAACGAAATCAGCAACACGTTAGGACCAAATCTGCATGCGAGGGGAACTCGGAGCGATTACAATTAACAACCAATCAGGAGGGCACCGATCTGAACCAGTGAGCGACTGCGTTTCTGCATAAATGCTCGCCCATTTGTGGTTATTTGCGACATATATCTTGCGTGTTTCCGTGTTCTAGCGGGTAACGTATAATAGTTAATTAACCATCGCTCAAGACAGAGACCGACAGAAATACTTGCATGAGGCCTGCATCGGTGTTATCGTCAAGCGCACTATATCTAGACGCCAGCGTGCCTCGCACACACAGCAAGATTGTAAGATTGTTCTCGAAAACGTACATGCATCAGCGGTGACAGGACCGCACTGATTTACGCTGCCTCGAAGCAGCTGCAGCTTAGGTCCAAGCCGAGCGAGCTTTTGCATATGCTCGACGCGCTGCTCCGCTCTCCAACAGCCTGGACATCGGGTTTCGGGTCATTCAGTGGACGCATCGTTCACGTGACTGTGCGCAACGGGTCCATAAATTCTTAACGTATGGTTTAGCTGCTCACGACCAGACTGTCGTCGCCTCCGTTTGAGCGCGGACCCTCGCAGCACTAACACCTAGCTGCCTCGATCCTCGGCCGTGCAGGCAGCTCAGGTCTGTAGGGAACTAGGAACATTTCGGGTGCTTAGGAAAGAAAGGCAATTTCTGTCGTGATCTCTGACAATTGAGAATGAAACAGTCGTTCGTCAAGCTTCTATAAGCAACTTCTTGCCCTTAGCCGCGACAGGCATTACTCCAGGCATTACTCCAGGCATTACTCCAGGCGTCCGATGCAGGGGAGTCCCCTGCTATGCATGCCTGAACGGCACATTGTAAGGGCACTTGGGCATCATGTTTTCCTGTCTTATTCCTGCATGTTACCCTTAGTGCCTGAGGTACCACGATGAATATGTCCTATATTTGGCAAAATGAGTGTGCATGAGTGAGCTACTTATTACTCGGATCACTATATGCACTAATAAGTTGTAGACACAACTTCTTAATCTACTCGAGTATGCATTCAGGATCACGGAATTTTGAGTGAGTTTCATGCTTTACTGCTTAACGGAATACCGATGCTAGAATAAATAAACATATATCTATATATATATATATATATATATAGATATATATATATATATATATATATATATATATATATATATATACAACTTATGACTTACAGCAGTCCCATCACGTGGCAACCTTGCATGTTCAAAATGAACGCATGTATATATCGCTGTCGTGAGTCGATCTTTGTGACAAAGCTGTAGCTTTTCCCTGCCTGTGGCTGAGGAGCCTTGCTGGAGTGCTTTTACAAACCATGTTAATTGTGGTTTGAGATTGAATAGTATGTTATAGCCAAAATCTTTCCTTCGACCATACCGCGCGTTACTCGCTATAGCGAATTGTGTGGCCACTTGGAGAATATCACCCGGGTCGTCGCTATGACAACATGGTACGCAATGTTCTTTCACGTTCTGCGGAGAGATAGGACGCCTGTACGCACGTACGTGTGTGCTGCGAGCTCTGCAAATACCGCGCGGGCACCTCCGGCTCTCCTCGTTATAAGGATTGTTATCTTGACCGGGACGAGACAAGGAAAGCACACAATCGTGGCAGTCGCGGCAAGCAGCTAGCGACTTGGCTAGATTACAGGCTCGAAATGACCGCTTGTAGTAGTACAGTCGTCGTTCGCCGCCGCTGCTGCTGCGTCGTTCCGTGTACGTGCCGAGCGCCTACGTATTTCGTGCGGGCGCGGACAACGCCTACAGCGGTAGTGCCTGCTGCTTCGAGACGTTCAAGAGGGCCTCAGAGGAAAGGAAAGCACACAGAATTTCGCGTTTGCGACTCCCGATTTTTTTTTTCCCCTCTCGGGTGGTAGCAGCCTGAGCCACCGGTGGTGCAAGTCGTCGGATGCGCACGATTAACCGAATGTCATCCGTGCGCTGTCGCGGTCAATGTAACAAAACTGTGGAATACGCGGCTGCCTTGATGACCCATCGTCAGCGAGCTCTGTGCAAAAGATGCGACCGACGTGCGAATAGTTGCTAGTTTGTGCGCCAGCGTCGCCGTTCGGGTGGTCGGACTCCGTTGCCGTGTGTAGCTGGGAACGACCCGACAGGTGCGCGCCATTGAATGCAAGATGGCTCTGCGTTGGAAGACGGCCAGAAGGACGTTGTCCATGCCCGAGGTGAGATCTTGCGTTTGAATGACGGGGCTGGCACCGCGAGGAATCGGGGTTGGCTGTAGTTTGACATACGGAATCAAAACGCAGCAACGTGTATGTATGTCGCGCATGGTGTCCAGAGGACAATGTCACGCCTGCATTTCGTGCACGGTCACCACAACTTGGCAATAGCACGGTGCCTGCGTACCTCGGAGCGAACACTGGATATAGACTACTCAGAGTAGTGAGGTCGATGAATACTTTGTTTAGCGCAAAACAACAGACACAAGAAAGACGGCAGGACAAGGCGCTTGGACAAGACACAAGAAAGACGACAGGACAAGCGCCTTGTCCTGTCGTCTTTCTTGTGTCTGTTGTTTTGCGCTAAACAAAGTATTGATGGATTCGCACCAACTAGCCCGCCAACGCATTGTATTGAGATCGAGGAGCTTGAGAAGTTAGACACCGTGTTTCTCTGGAATATGTTTTGTTTATTTAATAAGGTACTCGCAGCCTCCGCTAAGCGCACTTTTGCAGGGAGAAAACAATCTTGCAAAATTTTATTTCGTATTGCATAGTAGAGTACGTAATGCGACACACAGCTGCAACACTTTTAGAACGCATGAAATAATACAAAAAAAATTTGCTGCAATTTAGTATGGGACACAGTCAAACAAAGAAATGCTATGAGGCTCATAAAAACTCAAAAATGATTTCTGCGGGTTATTGCAAACCTCGCTTATGGTGAGCCTACGTCGCACTTTTTCAACAGATACAAAATTTTAAAGTTTAGCGATCTATATCGGCATAGGCTAGCGCGAGCGTATTTTTTAAGTAGTAGAGGAATTTCTTGTTTATACGGAAACTGCGAATTTAGAAAGAAGTACTGTCACCCATGACATTCGGAGGACCGAACTTTGGAAAGTTCCGACTTGCCGTTCCACGTATGGCTTACAATCACTGAACAATAATTTGCCGCACTTACTAAATTAATTTTATATATTGTGCATAGGCATTTCGCTAGTTAAACAATCTGATTTGGCTGCACTATTCACTGTGTAAATTACTTCTGTTTGTACAAATTGTCCTTGAGTGCTTTTTGTCAAGGTACTTCTATGTGGCGTACTGTTTTTTTGTTACTATCACTGCTTTTTTGTTGACAAATTTCACAGCGTGCCTTATAGATTTCACTTATTTGTGAATGTACACCTGTCAGCGGTGTTTTCTGTATGTGCTGGCATGCTGCACCAAATTTATGCCTTTAGTGTTTTTTTTTTACTATTAGTTTTCTTTATTGCATGTTTTGCTGACCTGTCGCTGCCATGTGTTGTCAGAGGGTTGAGAGTATTCAAGCCGTCTCTTGGCATTTTCCCTCACCCTCCTCCATTTTCAGTGGAAAACAAAGCTTCATTCATTAATTCATTCAAAGGTTCACATGATAGTGGCACAACTATTATCGGCTCTTACACGTTGGCAGTAACGAAATCAATGTCAACACTTCTTAAAATAAACATCCTCTCGGAAGCACACGGAACTACAAAGGATGCGCATTCCGTTCAAGGATGCAGTTTCACTCCTGTACTGTTATAAAAAAAGACAGGAAAGAAATAATAATTCAGAACCGTTTATTCGGCACATATCTCCTTTTCTTTTAATAACCAATTTGCGGAAAACGCAGTTTGGTTGCTTTATGTGTTTGCGTTTATTGGAGGCGTATATACGTTTCTGAGTTCCCCGCGCCCGCGGTGTTTCGGATAAAAGGGTATCATCCCACAGGCATTCCTACAGAGCAGCGGATGCGAAAATACGAAATCGCTGTTATAGTCTCATGACTTGTGAAAGTACGTGCCAGAGGGTCTTGTTACGATAAAATGCGCGTAAAAGGATTAAGTCCGTGACACGTGATCCTGTGAGCTGAATGAGGCGAGTGAATAAACGTGATTAACCGTTTTATTGCTGTTGCCCGTATATTCACCATGTTGAACATTAGGGAGTTTTAGAATAGGGGCCCCAAACGTTTTGGGGCCCCAAAAAAATAGCGTCGAAGCCACTGCGCATGCGCAAGACGCAAACTGCGTTTGGGTTTTGCGTTGGGAACGCTATTTCACCGATTTAGCGGGAGCCCAAATAGCGGCCCCAAAAGTTTTGCGTCGGCAAACATGGCGGCACCCATCGAAGCGACGGCTCTAACCTAGCACAAAACTGGGTTCGATTCGTGGTAACGCGTGAAGTTCACAAGCTAGGAGAAGTGACTGCGGTTATCGCTTTCTGTCAACAAGCATGTGTTATGAAGATTGACTCATTAGACGCCGCTTATTTTGAATTCGATTGTGGATTTTATGGCTCGTAGGCCTAACATGGCTAAGCTTGGCTGGTGAAGGCTAGTAAAGTTGGTTTGCTCAAAACTAAGCGCAACTAACTGTTTGCTGCTTACAGAATAACCTCTAAATTGTAATTAAACGCGAATACACGCAAGTCAAAATTATTATTCCTCTCATAAAATGGTATATATTATTTAATTATTTCTAATAGCTTTTCTTTGACGCCGTAGTGGCGCTGTCAACGCAAGACGCTATCCGCAAACGTAAAACCCTATTCTAAAACTCTTCACTCCTACGTGTCCCAATGCTGACACCCGCAAAGCTCTTTGGGGCCCCAAACTATTGGGGCCCCTATTCTAAAACTCCCTATTAAATCATAAGAATCGGGAACGTAACTGATCATGTTTTACTAGGATTAGGACCGACATTAACAACGTTTAATAACGCCGGCCAAATTAGTCTATTTGAATTTCGCATTTGCTCTGACAGCCGGACAAAACAATATCGCACATTTTTGCACGCAAGAGTAATGCGCAAGTACTTGGGAATGATAAATCGAATACCTGCAGCGTAATGGGGAAAGACGCGGCGTTTTTGTGGTCATCTCCATTTCCTCTGTTACCAAATGCCGAGGAGTGGTAAATGTCTCGGAACTTAATTTCTGCATAGCAAAGTTGAAGACAATAATTCATTCGCGGAGCTGAGCGCTGTTCGACGGCAGTGATGATGTCTGACACATCCTTCTATCATTATCGGCACGGCTTGCGCTCAGCGCTTTATATTTGGTCTGCTAGATCTATTTATAATTCAAATGGCGTGCCCAGTGTGCCCTCGCTGCGTAAGTGTATGTGAGGAAGTTCAGTGCTCCTGTGAAGTATCGTCTGCTGCGCTTCGCAAAATACGAAACGAAATTCGTCTGCTCGCTTCTGGTCCGGCCGTTGGGTAAAGAAGTGCACGATGTTTTCTCCAATTTTGAGATCGAGTGCTCCTAAAAGGGCCGTTCGTACAGCATTAACCGGTCGATTGGCGCACTTGAAAACAGGCTTCGCGATGCACGGCCGCCGCGCGCGGCCTGGAGCGCGTCCGAGCGGCCGTGTTGTGTTAAAGGGGCGTGCTCTGGTCACGTGATGATGAACCGGCTGCGCGCGCCGCCGCGCCGGTTTCGTAGCCGCATGGCCGTGTTTGTGTAGGCGAGCAAGACGAGGCAAGTTAGCGCTGCATCGAAGTGTCGCTCTTGGTGTGTGTTTTTCCGATTGTTGCATCCGGAGGATAATTCAGCTCCGTCACCTGAGTGCATTTGTCGCCGCGTGACGCCGCGAGCACTTCCCGCAGAGCGGCCGACGCAGCGAGGCACGAGAAACAGGCGAGTTGGTCTTTCTCCGCCCTCCTCTTAGGTAGTGCATGGCTGTGCTTCAACATGCATCGCGAATTTTGAGGGGTACGGCGGTCCGTCAGCTTAGCCGTGCCAGCGGTGTGTAGACTGTCGAAACGGCGTTCGTCGTTTCCGTGGGTATGCCAAGGCCAGCAGAGGCGGCGTCGCGGGTGTCACGGCCGCGAACGCAGGACAAGGTTAAGGTCAGCGGAGCACATGTTTTCCAAGCGACGAAGCGCACGGCAAACGGGGGAGTTCGGGCTCCAACCACGTCGTGCCGAAGCGCTGCCGTCGCCGGGGGCAGAACGAGCCTCTCTTTCGTTTTTAGGCCATATCGGCGACGTGCTTATTTTCGCTTCAGGGTGTGCATTCTAAGTTTCCAGCGTTGTTGTTGCTGCAACTCGCGCGGCACGCCAAGCCGCGCTGTCAGGAAGAGCTTGGCAGCCGCGACAACAACCCGGCGCTCTCTCTCAAGCGCGCGTGAGTGTGTTGTTGTGGCTTCCGGGGCGCGAAGAGAGGTGGGAGAATTCCGCCGCGCACCATACTCTTTGAGCGCACTCTGGCGCACCCATTCTTCTCGCCCCGTGCGGCCCGAAAATATTGATCCGGACACAGCCGAATCGGTCAGCCCGATGCGAGGAGCCGAGAGCGCGCTGCGCATTGTTTTTGCTGCGGGGGACGCGGAACAGCGTGCCGATCGAGCCCGTCGGCGTCGTGTCCTACGCGCTTGCGGGCGAGCGAGCGTTGTCCACGCGCTACCGGCCTGTTTTTGTCACGCCAGATGCATGCCTAGCTGTGTGTGGTCGCGGAAGCGTGACCGCCTACCCCTCTCGCGGTTTATTTGGCTCATTGAGTCCATGTGTGTGGGACGACCTTTCTCCTGCAACGATGATGCGTCTCGTGAAAGCGGGCTTTCCTTGTCCACTTGTCCTTTGGCTGGCGTCCAAGGAATATCGCATCGCTTCCGCTCACGAAGGGAACCAGCCCGTGGTCAAAGATGCGCTCTCTTTCTCCGCCGCCACTCGCTCGTCGTCACCGCGGCGCGATCGCGCCGACGTTTCTAAACGCGTGCTACGGATGTTTGGGTTCTTTACGTATGCGTGCTTTGGCGGTAAGGAGGAGGAAGGGCCACATGTAGTTACCACTTTCCGGCGTCGAGTCAACACGACGCGCCGAATGTGTCCACCCTCCGCTGTTTTGCATACTTTTCGCACTCTCGATCGGTAGCACTGTTTTGCACACCTTGGCAGAATGCTGCCCACGACACATGACCGTTCGTATCGCCAGCGACGCGATTTGCTGCAGAGCCGCTGCATTGTGGCGTCGTAGCTTCATCTCTCGACCGTGATAATGCAGCATGCCAGGCTCTGAGCGCGCTCGCGACCCGCGGCTGTTTGGCGAGGTTGATAATTATTAAATGCGCCACCGGCAGCTGCCTTTCCGTTATAGAGTTGTTGCATTGCGGCGTGCATTCCACGGTTTCGAAACTGGGTTGATTGAGAAAGGAACGGTGTCAGCCCCCGAGGCGGCAATTATTTTGCTTTGAACCGGTTGCCTGATAGTACCGGCGTTGCTATCCAGACATCCTGGCTTTGACCTGTCCACAACAGCGCCGGCTCTATACAATGTCGCATCAGAGCGCGTATTATACATGTTCTAAATCAGTCTGTGTTCACCTTTGTGTACTTGTGGTCTGTACAGCCGTGCTCAACGCCGTGGTGAAATGGTGAAAAGCTTACCTCGAAGGCAAAATAACAAAAAAGGGGGGGGGGGAGGCAATAAAGACAGAATACACAGATAATAAGACTTTGAAGAACAGCTGTGTCACGCATGGTTGTCGTCGTCGTTGTTTATTTAAAGCCTTTATATATACTCCGGGAAGTTGCGCTTAGTAAATTCAAGATTTTCTCTAATATCGACTTTTCTTTGTCCTCCCGTAAACAAGCGTGCAACTTCGCTTATCGCAATACCGACAGATTAATCGTGCGAGTTGCATTACATTTGTAGTCCGTTATGTCTTCTAATGATCGGCAGCCTTATAACGAATTTTCCATCCCTTTGCAACTCGGCACCT
Source organism: Dermacentor albipictus (assembly GCF_038994185.2). Classification (NCBI taxonomy): domain Eukaryota; kingdom Metazoa; phylum Arthropoda; class Arachnida; order Ixodida; family Ixodidae; genus Dermacentor; species Dermacentor albipictus. The sequence goes on from NC_091821.1 coordinate 335,744,557, forward strand.
TGACATTGTGTAAATTTGACTGACGGAATTTGAAAATTTGCATGATTTAGTCGGCTGAAGCGAGACAGGAATAACTTGAAAGTCGCTAAGTGAGACCGCCGCATTTCGGTGCGTATGTGAGGCTGAAGATGTCGCCTAACCGATTAACCAGTCACTAACTTAACGTGTTTGCGAAACTTTTCACTTATGTGTGGTTGCGCATAGCTTATAGGAAAACTCAGACGTACTGCGCTGTGCGTCCTGTAAATATCGATCACTAATTCTCTCCTGACTGGCAGATGTCAGTCAGAGAAGAGAGATTGCTGCTACACCGTGTGACTGAGTCGATTGTTAACCGTTGGCCTGGTCAATGCCCGAAGTTTCTTTGACTAAGCGTGTACGTAACCAGACAAACGTTCGCCAAATTCGTCACCTTAGGCTAACATCTGAATGACGTTTTTGAGGTCACTGCGGCATTGTTAGAGAGATCCACACGGCGTGGAAGCAGAGCTGTAAGAAAGATGTGCGCGTGGTTAGTGTTAGGAAGACGGCTATGACTGTCATCGTCAACCACACCAATGGTGAACGCGACGAACGTTGCTGACGTTCGCCGCATTTACGGGAACAGATCGACGGCAACCGAAAGACCAACGACGTTGCGACTTATTTGCAACAGCACCGAATTATTTCGTCGCCTTGTGGAGAGTGACAGTGAGCTAGCTCACCGTCACGGAGGCTGAGTTGCGCGATTCTGCTTCCACGTCGGACCTTTTTTCGAGACTGTGTTATTCGTGGTCAGGCGCACCGCTCGCCTACACCATCTGCTTGATCCTGAGCCACCCAACGTCTATAGAGAAGTCACGGAAGCATTCTATAGATATGGACTGAATACTTGTCGCGGTGTTTGTGCTTGATGCTATTTTCGTCTCCGATTGATTATGGCGCTTTGTGTATGAGCGCCTTGTACTCGCAAGAGCAACGGTAAATGACTGATTCTTATCCACAACCGGCCATTTCCCGGGAGAGTTATTTTGGGTTCGTTGTAAGATCGAGTGTTGTGGATTTTCCGGAAAACAAATAAAAAGAAAGTAAAATAATAAAAGCGAGCGCTATATGTCACTCCTAAAAAGTGTTTCCAGATTTTCTTTTCTTTTTAGGCTTGCTGTCTGGTCATGCGCCTAAGCTTTTTTCGTCGTAATAGAAATCATTGATGGTTTCCGTTTACGGTTGCTCCCTCTCTTCTCACCCCAACGCTGAGTGGCTCGGAAGTGCGAGAATGGAATACGGGACACACAGTTATTCCTGTGGGAGGATTTGTCAGCGGTTTCTATTTGCTCTTAGAGAACTATTGGACGACAAACAAACAAACGAACAAACAAACTCAAACAAACAAATAAATAAATAAATAGCGCCGAATTGTTAAGGTAAACACTATTTCAGTAGCGTAGCTTTTTGTGCGAGCCCTGTGGTGGACGCTTTCGTCGCCCTGTTGCCGCCGCCACAGCTCTGGAGGTAGGCCAAGAGCCACTCGGAGGGAATGTGCCGACGTGCTGTGGACTTTTGGAAAGTGTTGTCTTTAAAAAGTTGGAGGCGTGGCGCTTTGCGGAGCGATGAGGAAGAAGCGCGCACGAACTTGGCAGGGCACCCGGCTTGAGCTTTTGCATGTGGAGTCGCTCGCCACTGCTTGAACGTGCTCTCGCTGCGAGTGGCAGGGGCGCGGACACGTCGCCGGTTTCTCGTGGACCTGCAGGTTCGATTTCGCGTGACCGCCGGGAAAGCCTCGTTTCAGCTGCCCTTTACCTCCCCATCAGGTGGCGAGGGGAAGCTTCTTTCGTGCACTCTTCGGATATATATATATATATATATATATATATATATACGTACTGCGTCGGATGGTCTGCGGTTCGATGATTCGGAAAACTAGAATCGTCACTTCGGCACGACGTTTCCCGTCGTCACCGAGACTACGCTGATGCGACAGAGCGAAGGTGAGCGGATGCTGACCGGCAACGCGGTGCCCCGTTTGTCCACCGTTGGAAAGTCCAGTGTAGTGTGCCCGTGTATCTAGAAGCGGTAGGTGTCGCATTGTTCACACGTAGGATGGATGTGAAGGAAAGAGTGCTGTGGCATGTACAGCCGCGGTCACGTCTGTGTAGAGCGCGCGAGCACACGGCTTTGCTCTGCGGGGCGACACCGTGCGGCAGATGCGGAAACTGACGCACTGTGCCCAGGAGCATGCGCGGCCTAATATACATGCAGAACTGTATTGCACGAGTGACAACGTTGGAACGGGCAGTTGTTTCACCGAATATGTACGCTTCCGCAGGGCGCTCTCGGTATCGCCATGCCAAAAGATTACGCGTTTCAGCTGATAACACGCGCCCGACTCTCACAACAAACTATGTGTGCTTTCTAGCCGTCCCGATTACGCGGTGATACGAAAAAAATGATAACGCCAACAACAGCGTAAAAAGAAAATCGAGGCGTTAATTTTTCGATGCCGTCTTCTGCCTGCTCTTGGCGCTCTTAGATAATGCGTTATTTTGTATTTTGGCTCATATCATTATTTATTACAGGACGTGGCGCGTTCAGTCATTGCCGAAGAAGAGAAGCCTCAGCCTACGGACAGCGTTTCCACAAGGTGTCTTGTGGTTAAAACTTTGCCTCCTTCCTGATGTTCCCCTTGTTAGGCCTCTGCGGACTACTTCGAATCCATGTCTTTCTGTGGCTCCCTTGTCGTTTTTTTTTTTTTTGAGAAAACTGCATTATGCTCAATACCATAGCCATTAGAGCAGCAATAACCGCTTCGTTAGATCATTAGGTTACACGACGACTTCCACTTTTTAAAAATAGACATGGAAACACTAAAGAAGAACTTTCATTTATACGAAAATATGCAACGAGAAATGGCGGGTATATTCTAATAGAAAATGGGTCCTCCGCGATTCTGTTTCACAATTTCGATCCTCTTGGGAAGCGAGTCATACAGCGGATTCACAAGGTCTGGCATCTGTCGGAGACGGTCCCACTCCTCCTTAATAGCTAACCAAAGCTCGTCAGCGGTGGCTGCGGCTAGACCTGCTTTTTTGGCTAGATTTGACTTCATCATTCCCTATACATTTTCTATGATATTTAAATCGGGGCTTCTCGCAGGCCATTTTAGCCTTGTCACACCCAAATTGTCCAGCGTCTTCTGCACTGCCTTTGATGTGTGGATGGGTGCGTTGTCCTGTTGTAGCCAGTAAAGTCCATCCGGGAATGGGCCATCGAGAACATACGGAATAAGCACTGTCTCCAAAACGTCCATGTACGTTTCAGAGGTCATCTTCCCTGAAAATCGATGCAATGGTCCCAAACCTGTGTGGCTGACCGCGCCCCACACGTGAACAGTGGTGCGCCCGCTTGAGCGAGTACCCAAGACATAGCGCTCCTCGTACCTGCAAAAGATGTGTCATCGACATATGAATTAAACTAACAGCTATTGCGTTGACATGTTTTGGTAATGTGTCATCGATACATGAATTAAAGTAACAGCTATTGCGTTGACATATTTTGGTAAGCCAGCATGGACCACGTTGCAAAAAAAAAAAACGAAATGAAAGTGCTTGATGTCAATTAAAACTGTGCTGGGTAAGGCTAACTCTGAAACCACGCAGGAAGAAAAAAAGTATTAGTTGCAATGCTGAAGTTAAATATCGTATTACATGTCGCAACTGCTTAGAAGCTTGAGACTACACAAAAGGCGTTTTCATTGTCAAGCAACGCTGTTCCTGAAAGAAGTAGGGAGGTACCCAGCGCTCGCAGCCAGTAACAACGGTATAGGAATACGCGACATACCGGCAGTTGCGCGGGCGCCACACCCTCCTCTGCTGGTCCCAACGGGTGCAGAACGAGGCCTCATCCGTGAACACAACCGCGCGCCAGTTGTTCGGGCACCAAGACTCCACCGCAGACGCAAACTCATGTCGCTCATTGCGGTGTCATTCATCCAGCATCACTTTTTGCGCTGACACTCTGCTTTTTATACCGGCTTCGTGAAGCCGTCTCTTGATTGTACTAAGGCTGATGTTTCCGAGCCCAACTTCGTCCCTTATTTCTCTGGCGCTGAGATAAGGATCGGTCACAGCTGCAGCCACGATTAAGCGGTCCTCATCTTCTGATGTCACCCGCTGTCGACTTGCACGAGGAGCATCACTAATCCGTCCTTCATAATAAGCAGCCTGAAGTACCCTGTTAACTGTGCGCATAGGGCGCCGGGTGGCTGCGCATATCGCTCTTTGGGACATTGTGCGCCCCATAATAGCTATTGCGCGTCGCTCATCCGCTGTGAGTCGGGGAGCCATTGCGAATATATTCTGCGAAAAGGTTCGACTTCTATGTCTAATATAGGCAGCACGCATGCGATGTTGTGATTTCATTGGCCGATACCATTATCTGGGATTGGTGAAGACAGTTTTTCATATCAAGTGCCCTTACAGAATCGCACACGCTATCACTCACGTGCGCAATTCCCTTGTCATCGCGCGTAGTGAGATGGCGCCCTCGGGTAATGCGCACAACCGGCAAAACACGTGCGCTTGCCAACATAATTTCTGGTTTAAAGCAACGTGCGCCGACCTGCATGTATATTAGGCCGCGCATGCTCCTGGGCACAGTGCGTCAGATCCCGCAACCGCCACATGGTGTCGCCCCGCAGAGCAAGGCCGTGTGCTCGCGCGCTCTACACAGACGTGGCCGCGGCTGTACCATATATACATGATATAAGGCTACCTGCGATGTGGCTAGCGTCTGGGCAACCAAATGAAAGTCTGATCAAACCGCGTGCTGGCCTTTTAGTTGCCTATAGATGTGCGAACGATCTGCTTAAATGTTAGCAGTCGCCTGAGTCCGCGGCAGTTGAGTTGAGTGGTTGTAGGCTACTGGTGGGATTAGCCTTGCAGTTGCTGCCGGCAATTGCTCCACCGTAGCGTCACTTAAATAAATCGCATAAATCATACACAGACCTCACAATTACAAATGGTCACTCCTAAGGCCATTATGCGGAGGCCAAATCCATGTCCTGCAGGTAATTTAAAAAAGTACTACCACGTCCCTATATATGCTCCGAACCGAGCCAGGAAAAGAAGGGGGAGACTGCTGATTCCGCTCAATGAGAACGCGCTGTAGCTCGCGTAATTAAAGTGACCGAGCCGTTCCTTTAATCTCGGCGCTTGCATTCGGCACATTGCGCAATGTGGCGTTCAGCCCCTGTGTTAGTTGCGCAACTAAGCGGTTTTCCAAACAACGGCTCAATCAAAACGAGCTCCCTACGCTCCACGAGCGCAAGCGTCTCTCGCTGCAGCTCCAACTCGCCGAGCAAACACGTGGCGACCGAGCGTTGCTCGTGGCGAAAAAGTTCTCGCATTTTTTTTTTCCTTTGTAAATGTGCACTGTTTGCCGTGCACGGTTTTCCGCTGCCTTGGTAATTTGTGTGGGTCAAGTCTTCGGCTGTGTATGTATTGCAACCGACGAACACCGGGAGAGTTCGATCGACCCGCGGCCTTGAAGGCGGTGCCGAATGGCGCGCTCGTATGTAATGCAACGCCTCCGATCACTTATCTCCGAGCTCCCGTTTGCGGTGGGGCACCGCGTTGTTGTTGCGGGTGGTTGCCGTGTCGGGCAGGTGTGCGCGCTGCCGCCGGCGCGGGGAAGCCGCGCGCGCGTTTCCCGGATGCGCGTCTCCCGTGTGAAGCCGAGCCGCGGCAGATGGGGCGCAGAACGGGGGATGCCGCCCGCTCCCTCCTGCAGCAGCTGCTGCCCGTGCAGCGTGTCCTTGGGGCCACCGCATGCACCGAACGCGCACACATACGTGACGCCTCGCGCGTCACCGCCGCCGTCGCCGGTGTGGCGTCGCAACGTGACGGCCCCGCAGACGGGACTGGCCCGCGCCGTGCCACCAGCGGTGCTGCACGCGGTCTAACCCGCGACAGGTGTCGCGGAAAATCAGGCGGCATCGGCGTCCCGCGTCGACCGTCGCTTCGACAAAAAATTTGGAGGACGCTTAAGCTTCGCCTTCAAGAGTGGAACGCGACAGCGTTCCCGTCCACCCGCCAAGGGGTGTAAGACAGTGGGCTACGGCGCAGCGACTACGCGCCCCCCATCGGACGCGGTGAGCGTCGAGCAGCGCCGCGTTCGGCGCGGCAACGAAATGTGCGCCTGAGCAAGCGACGCACGCCTGAGCCTTAGAAACAGCGCGTTTCTAAAGCAACACCGCATTCACTAGAGACGCTTTTGTACCGCTTGGAAGCATCCAACTCGTGGCTGAGTGATAAAGAAAAAAAAAAACTCGTGGCTGAGTGGTAGAGTTTCCGTCTCACACTCCGGAGACCCTGGTTCGATTCCCACGCAGCCCATGTTGCAAGTTGCTTTTTATTCATGAAGTGCCTGCTGGTATTTATCGCTCACGGCCAACGCCGACGCCGACGACACCGGCTTTTCTGCGACACGAGCTCCTTAACGCTGTCGCGTTAAAATCATTGCGAACCGTGCAAACCCAGCCACGCAGACCTTCCGACTAGCGCAAAGAAGTTACCGAACCAATTGAAGTTCACCCAGTAGGTAAATTTGTAGCTCACAGTTTCGACATTGCGTCGTTCCTCACTGTCACTCCGACGTGACAGTATGATCGTAATACAAGATAGTGTCAGCCAGTTCTTTCTGGACAGTGAGCGACGCAACCGTGGGACGTGCTTCGTCAGCCGCAGCTGCTAAACGAGCTGCCCGTGCAAAGGCTCAGCGTCGGCGCCGAGAGGGCACTGTCACCAAGAATCAAGTTCTTTGCCACAATGAGTCGCGAATTCAAAACACCTTAACAGCGGCGCTCATAATTCGCGTTAGGTAGTATCGTGATCGTCGGTGAATTTTTTCCCCAGTTGTTTTTCCTTCACTTCTAACATACTACCACTGAAAGATAAAGTTTGCCATTTAGTTTGCATAAGGTAGAACTCACAATCATATAAACAACATGCACTCAGCAGCTGTGGCAGTCTTTTCTGTATCACAATAGATCGATTTCGTTTTTCTTATCGTAACACCGCCAGATCATGCCTGTCTCTCACAGGGAGTTTGTGCCATTGTTGATGGAAATCATCATCAATGTGTGCCGCGCATCACACGTCCGAGCGTGACCATATATAGTCACGCTCGGACGCACTAACGAGGGCTGAAAGGTTTTGCGGTATATGTATACATGTAGCGCCATTCAGCCCACGGCCACATCGTGCGTGTGTGTGTTCGGGGACGCGGCGCCGAAAATACGCCCGGAGGACTTCTGTATGTTGTGGTGCTCGATCGTCGTACTGACAAGTTTGTCATTTATACTGGGCCCATCTCGGGGGCGCCACGCAGTGGTCGATACGCTGTCCGGGTGGCTGCGCCATATTGAGTAGCCGTTTTTCGGTCATAAACAGACGCCACTCGCCAGAGAGATGGAGACGGATAAATGAAAGGCAAGAAGGTTAAGCAGGACTCATCCTGGTTGGCTACCCTGCTCTGCAGGGGAAGCCAACATGCTAGTTATCTTGAGGGGTCTTGTAAGGTGGGGGTTCGTTGTATAGCTGCAAAGGTATCGGAAGCCACCAAATACCTGGCTATTCCAGAATCTTGATCAGAAGCTAAAAGAGGGAATCAAAGGAAGGAGGGGAACGAAGATAACGAGACTATTAGCGGAACTCTAGTGTATAGACGGGAGGAATAATGCTGAACCACTGCGTGTCGTTCCGTGAGCTCGCTCTCTCTCTCTCGCAAGTCCCAACGCGAGGAACCGGGGTTCACTCGATCGCAAGAACGCAACGAACTAATCTGGTACCGCGCCGTCTCAGCCCAGTTGACACGTCGCCTGAAGAAAGACGGAAGAGACGCTCGTCTGTCAAGGGGGGCTAGGCTCAAGGTATATATAGGGTCGCCGAGTGCAAATAACAGTGTCGCCGCAGCCGCTTTTGTTGCATACGCTACAGGCTGTCGTTGAGGCTTGCCCTCGCGCAGATCATTGTTCATACAAGGTCGCCGACACGCCCGAGGCGCTTTGGCAGGGCGCGACACGAGGACTGTGTTTTCGTGAACGAAGAACTCCAGTCTGAGTGGGCACTGTCAGGATTGGGGGCTCAATCCCATCGTCCGTGGTCCTTTGCCAAGATTGGAGTACGGCATGAATTCGAAGGTAGCTGGCCCATGCCGTCGTCCAACTTATTTACGCTGAGATCGTTGATGAAGTGAAGAACTGTTTCTCATCGAGAACGAGGAAAAAGGGTTTATTTACAGAAATTAAATCAGTCTAACATGACTGCTTGAGAAAAAGAGTATCAGTCCAGCATGACTGCATGAGAGAAGTGACTCAGTCTAACATGACTGCTCAAGAGAAGTGTCCTCAGCATTCGCACAACCACAGTTTTTATACACTCGATCCGCCGGTCATACGAGGCGGCGACTGTTCGTTTACTCATCACCAACTCGCCGCTGCTCTGCAGATCAGTTTACAGACACAAAGGCACACACATTCCGAAGCCCAAACGACGGCGTTGGAGGGGTGCCGTTCCGGGAACTATCGGTGCCGATCGAGGGTCGCTCGTTGTTTTGCGTCATGCCGAAGCGTGAGAAGCCCCAAAATACCTCGTTCCCGCGGCAGCTTGTCCATGCGTGTCAAATCAGCTCCGCGTTGGGGAACTCCGGAATCATTGTTCACACACCGAACTAGTTCCGTCACAATGTCGATGGGGCTGTAGGAAGGAGGCAGTTTTCAGCACAAAGGCCGCTTCTTCGAACGCCTCCCAGCTGCAGCGACGGTGAGGGGGAGGTGCGCGTCGTGTCGCCCTGTCGTAACTGTGTGGCAATCTTGTTTTGCAGCTCGCCATTCTTAACAGCACTGAGCTGGAGATTGATCATTGTGTAACGTCACCGAGTACAAGCCGACTAAGAGATAAAGCACTTGGCTGTGCATACTTTCTTGCTTAAAAAAGAAAAAAAGAAAAGAAAGATATACGGCGCGAGAAAGAGTGAAGCTGTGTTCGGTGGTCTGCGCGAAATAATTATTTTCTATCACTCGCTTCTTACTTTTTTTCTTCCCTTCATTTCACCGTTCCGTCGAAATTGCAGAAACCGCACGTACTACGCAATTGCATTGTGCTGTGTCATTTAGTTCTCCAGTGAGCAGGCTTGAGCAAGTTAGTAACACGCGTTGGCTTAACCAAGGCTCAATCACATCGGCGACTTGAAACGGTCGCACGACCATTTGCGACTGGCGACCAAGAAGCGACTGAATGCGACCGATGCTCACCCGGGGCAAGCCCGGCTGGGCGCGACCTGCAAGTCGCATTCCCGGAGATCATCATTCTCATCAAAAATTTTACTATATAGATTTGCGCAGTTCGCGCGCACTTCGCCGCTGGTCTCGCGTTCCGGCAACAGCCATTGATTTTGATTCGAGCAAAGAGCAAGACGTCGTCACTGCGCTGACGTGCTCTGCCGTGGTGCTAGCTGTGGCTGCGCGGAAGATTTCGAGGAAAAAGCTTAGAACGACAGAAAGCTGAGCTAGTTGGTAAGGATTCAATATGCAAAATCGCCTCAGTGCTCCCTTCAGTTGATAGTCCGCGTTCGTGTTGTCCACTTCTCTACTCTTGTGTCCTGTCTGCACGCCTCACTTCTTTTTTGCATGAGGAAAAAGCGACGCTAGTTCGTGCACCCGTGCCTCCGTTCGCGATACGTGGCCAGCCACGCCGTATAGCCGCCTCCTGCCCGAACTCCGCGCGCATGACGACGAGTATTATCGAGAGTAAGCTGTAATTTCTAGTTTGCCTTGCGTGGGAATCGGTGCATACTTTTCGTGCATTCTCTCGCTGATGTTCAGCTTCCTGCGAATGCCACCGCGTACATTCAACGCGTTGCTGGAACTGCTGCGCTCCAGCATCACGAGGCAAGACGCCAATTACATTCCTGTAGTCTGCCATGGTGACGTGGACTTTGTATTTTGTGTGACGCAGTATAGTACACTGGATGAAAACGCACGCTAACGTAACTTGCGGCGCGCCGCTGATTGGTTTAGCAGTTTTGCGACCACCGTAGGGCGACTGTAAAATCGAACAGCGAAGCGACTGGCCCAAAATAGTCGCCTTTCGAGAAAAGCAACCATTTGCGATCATTTGCGACTAACTTGGTCGCGCGACCGCTGTCAGTCGCCGGTGTGAAGGAACCTTTATGGAAGAAACCGAGAGCAGAATACAGTTTGCAATGACGGAGGTGGCTTCTAGCGTTCAGAAAGTCGCAGTGAAACAATTCGACATACAGCCACGGTTCATTAACGATTGATTAGCCGTCGTGACGTGAATTGGTGAAGAACATGAAACTTTGAAGCGACTTTCGCTACAGACATAGCGAAAGAATGAATAAATAGGCGAGCTCCGTGAGACAGGTTATTACTTTTTCTTCGTCCGCGCTCGCTGTGTGCGCGGAACTGAGCGGCTGGGTATCCGAAGCAGTGATCGAGATGTAACCGGTTTGCGCGCGCGCGCGTGTGTGTTGCCACAGCGGTGACCGCCCACCGACTGCTCCTGTGCGCGCCATAAACGGACATTTACCGCGCTTTCTCGGGTATAACCACCACGAGAACCTAAGCGGCTCATTTATTCTCAACGCGGAAGATCCCGGAATGAACCAAAGGTGCGTACAGAAGTATGGACTGCCCAGCTGTTCGAACGTGCTTCACGACAATGTTTTATAAACATTCAGTTAGTTTGCCACGGGAATCGGTGACGCATTTAGAAACGGAGGGTTTGACTAACCTGGCAGGAGCTGTGACGCTACTTCGACGCTTCAAGGTTGCCGCAGCAAAGTCACTACCTGGGATAATAAAAGCAGCAAAGCATAGAAGAATACATATAACTGTGAGAAGAAAAACAGTTACAATATTTGTACAGCCAGCCTACGTAGTACTACATCGTACTGCTGTCGGCATAATTTGAAACGCGAACGAGTCGAAACACAGTAGGAGGCTGTTTTTTCTTTTGTGTTGGTAGGTGCGGGCGACATTGCCGTGCTTTGTCGTCGGCGTACGTGCCAACCTGCGAACTTTAGAATACGTAAAATTATGCGGGACGCGGGCAGGCAAAGTGGAGGGGGGCGGGGAGGAGGAGGCATGGGAAATAAAGCACGCATTTTTTTTTTTGAAGCTTTTCTGAGTACACGTCTTTTCAGGGATACATATGGAGTTTTGTCTCGAGGATTTTACTTTACGCGCGGCAAACCGACCAGCAACAAATAATAACAGCAAATAATGACAAACGACAAAGTGTTTATATAGATCAGCGACTTTTTCCGCGACCTCGCTGTTGCAAATTTCACCTGCTTCAAAAAAAAAAAAAAAAAAACCTTGGCGAAGCAAGTGTGCCTCTTGCGTTCTTTCGCCATTAGAAGACTTCAAACTGAAAGTACACACACCGACGTGCGAACATTTTCGCAGGCAAAATTAACTTTTAGTAAAAGTTGACACAACCTTCGTAATATTGTAAAACAGGCCGCGATTCGCAAGCTTTACGAAAAATTCGCGAGAGCTGGCAGGTGTGCATCAGCCGCATATATTTTTGGGTTTAAATGACGCTTGGCGGCTAGTTACGCAACTTTGATAGTAGCCTCGCTTACGACATGTTGCAATTTGCATTTTCCCGCTGCGCATTTCTGTTTACGCCGACGGTATAAGGGACGCAAGTATAAAAAGGGAGCCTCGCTGGCGAACGTAGAACGCCAGAGGAATTTGTTATGCATGATATACCGATTGCGAAAGCGCTACTCAAGCGGCTCCCGATCGACGCACGTCGTCACGCCGTGGTTGAGGGACTGTGTAAATTAATATTGTAATCGGCAAGCTGCGATATGCCTAGCTGACCGTATTCCCTTTTCCTTACGGTTCAGCAGAATGGTGTCGTTGATATTTAAAAAACAGCAGCTCAAGTGGCGGCCAACGACTCTGATTCGAGTTATGGGTTTTATTCAAGTTCCTGTGAAAGAAAATTAAACTTTCTTTTTGTGACTTCATAACGTAGTGTCCTTATTTGATTCGAATGTAAGCACACCCTATCTCCCTCTCTCTCCCCTCCCTCCTTCCCCACACGCACACGCGCGCACGCACGCACGGTAGTGGGTTGCTCGCAGGAAAGCCTCACAATAAGAACGACATCAGTTGGATAGCAAATTGCAACAACGACAATGACTGTGCAGCGGGATGACGACAATGACGGCACGGTGATTGAATAGTAGCAGGCTTGCCGGGTATCGAATTGCGTGTGGGGACCACCATAGTTTTCTTTTCTTTTTTGTCGACTTTTGTCCGGCAAGCACGATGAAGATATGGCAAACGCTACGAAAATCTGACGCAGTATCCTAGTAGCTATTGGCGTTGAAAAACTAAGATGGGGATCACGGTTAAATTCGAAAAAATTCGGTATACGCATGCTCGTCTTCACGACCGCATCGCGAACGTGCTGCAGGGCTGGGAAAAGAGGAAGGTCGCGGGGATTAGCTCTTTCCTAGGAAAGCCTTCTGTATCGGGTATCATCAGTCGATATGAAGAAGTCCAGATGCTGGCTGAAATGAAGGCAAGCCCCACCGGCGCTGGTGGCCGCCGTCGTGGCGGGAGGCATAATTGATGTGTCAGACGCAAGACGCCAGCCATGGATAGGCGGACGCCCGGAGATAGGTTGCTCTGAACGACGCTGGCTGCCCTTCGCTCGGCGCACAAAATCATTGTACCGGGGGGCGACGTTCTCGGAGGTCAATCGCAAGCGTTGAACCTGGCGATTATATTCCACCTAGTAACCCCTTCTCCATTGTATATGCGCATTGCATGCTTTCAGTCCTTCTTTCTTTTATTTGCTCGGGAGCGATGACGTAATGTATTCATCTCGAATATTTTGTCGGCTGCATGTAGAACTGTATGGAAGTGGTTTAATCATGTTCTTACCGTCAGATTTCGAGAAAGTTGGTACTAATTTGTTCTATACCGTAGTGTGGTCACAGGCGGCAAAAAGCAAGTTTGAAGTGCGTTTTCAATTCCGCGAGATGACATGAAAATTGAGGATGCAGCCTCAGCATGCCAATTCACCACACTGTGTTATATCTTTATCTTGCGTTTGGGCAGAGAAACGCGGTTTTCACCGTAACAAACTTGAAGAGGCGGTTGCTTTGCTGCGTACATAAGGGGGCAGATTTTGGCACGCAACAGCGATACTTAGAAAGTGGGCCTTTCACATTCGTAAGGACTCGTAACGTAATCATTCCCCTGGGCGGTTTTGGGATCAAAAAGGACCCCTAGCTCAGCAAGTCTGGCCATTTTGAGCTGACGAGTGCAGTGCATACAACGTGCGCTAACGGTCGTGTCTGCTGGGTATCACATATCCCTGCGCGCCGCGGAAAGAGTTTAAATGTCACACAAAACGGCCTTACACCCTTCTCCGTGCGACCGCCGCGCTCCCAGTCGGAGAGTCGACGCATATTGCACAAGTACGCCTATGTACATGGCAGTGGTGTTACGTCGCTCATACTGACATATGACTTGGAGAATTATTCACGGCAACAGCAGTTATTTGTTTGATCTGTTGCTTCGATAGACGAATTAATGTTTAGAGAAATAGTAAGACCTACACACCGAATGTCTGCGCGTCTTTGTTTTCGTACCGTAGCAAGAGCGATGTACTTCCGTTTCGTCTGCTTGATCCCATGCCGTGCAGTCGCGCGCGCAGAGAGCGAAACTATGCCATTTTCTACCGTGTTCCAGCGCGCGATCATGCTCTGTGATCCGCTTGCGTCTGCTTCAATGTTCGTGCAGCACTAACTTATACTGCTAGTTCGGTGTCTTCGTGCACAGAGCGCAAACTCGTGCGCTGCGCGGAACGAGACAAACGCAACAGCTCGCGCGAGACCTGCGAGACCGTCAGCGAAGTGCACCACAAGCAAAAGAAAGCGAGAAAAAAAAAGAGAAGTCGGGGCCCGTCACGTATGCGTCACGTGATCCTCCGGCTCGGATATGGGAGAACACAGGGAAGGAATTTCGCTTGCGGTGGTCAGACGGGGCCAAGTGGAAGGATTGTCGATGTTGCGGGGCGGTGAAGCTCGCCTCCTGAAATCATGGGTTCGCGATACTGAAATATTTCTATCTCGGCTATTAATGAACCAATTTGAAAAATTCTTGTGGTAGAACGCGCCCTAGGGGGTACATTACAATTTACAGCGTATAACCAAAATTTGCTATGTGCCTGGTGAGGGGCCCTTTCACATGATCTAGGCTGTGACCATACACGGCGGGGGCTCGTCATATATTCGCGTTTGAAGTTGACATATCCGGCGTCCGGCTCAGCGGCTGAGCTGGGTCCGACGGTAGTGCGTCTGCGGTACAGTCCAGTACGGCTACACCACGGCAGTACGGTAGGGGTTAACTCAAGGGTCGAGGAAACTTACTTGAGAAAAGTCGGCGACTGCTGTTCTGAAGCAAAACTTACCACGCTACTCTGCTCAGGAGGAAGTTGAAGGAGTCCTACGTACGACGAGTGATGACGACGGTTTTATTTGCTGCGAAACGCGAAGTGAGAGGTGCAAGTTTACCTTATGAATAAGTCATATATTCGGTGGGAACGCTCGATTCTGTCGCATTTGCTGACTTCCTGCTTTCCTGCACTGTTATCGAATCGCGCGAGGTTCGGTTTCTCCCTGTGACGCACTCGCGTTGGTGGGAGTAGGTATCTGTAGCTACGCCGATACGACATGAGATGGCGCGATTTCTTGAACGTGTTCCATCGAGCAACGATCTTCTTACGCATTTAGGCTAGCTGACTTAGCGTAATATAAATAGAAGGTTCAATAAACGCTTCTTCTTGGTTTCGCACTACCGTGTTGTCGTTTACATGGCTACCAAGATAACCTTGTGGGGTCTCACACGTGCTCTTGGGACAAAGGAACGGCAACACGGTAGTGCAAGCAATCAAAAGGGCATTTATTGCGCCTTTTATGCACCAATCCAGCCAGTCGAAAGAACGTGCCGATGGGCGCGTGACAAATTTTAAAGAAGTCCGACTCATCGCGACCGGATAGCGGGCGAATATGTTTGCCCCCATGCTGGACATCAACGCTAGTTCGTTCGCGTGTGCGGTCACGCGAATGGTGGCGTTTTCGGACGATCGTGTTCGTTCATTCCGGTGTTCTGCTCCTAGGCCTCGCGAGATGGTTTCGCAGAAACATGGATCGGCGCACGCGCGAGACGTCCGCACCGCTTTCCGGGCTCGAGCCAGAGAGGAAGAGCCTATTCCCTGTTGCGCCCGACTAACTCCGCCATTAGGTAGCGTTAGGAGCGCAACACTCACGCCATCTCTCGTACTATGCTGAAACCAAACCGACAGCCGCCGGCGCTTGGCTACGGGGAGAGGCCGTCTTACAGGAGACGCTGGAGCCATGCGGGGAAAACACCAGGGGACGCGTGAGAGGATTGACATGGCCGAGGATGATCTAAAAGGTTTGAGTCGGTAGGGCATTTGAGCAAGGCGGATATCGGTTTATAAACACGGCCTTCCGAAGTTTTCCAAAGAAAGACTTTCGCATCTTACCACACTTCTCGAAACACCGTGGCTGAATGGGCATAAAGCTTATTGCTCTGAATTGTCGTTCGGCTCGTTTCGGGCGACATGTAAAAGAAGCTTGTTACGAAATCAGTTTGCACGGTATTCATTTATGTGCATGAGGCAAGGGAAGACGAACAGAGACTCGTGCACAAACTTCGTACGTTGCAGCGAAGACTAGGGCTCGAGTCAGCCAGTATCGCAAGAACGGACTTAGGAAGGCCCGCCCGTAGTGCGCTACTGCTCCTGTACGTGAAACTATAGTATCATTTGATATTAACTGGCGCCGGGCGGACGGCCACCAGTGGCGGAAAGTGGTGGAGGAGCTCGTCCTCTTTTCTGGTCGGCTGACGCGGACCGTATAGCTTTCGCCGATTTGTACGGAGCTGGTTAGACGGAAGTATAGACGCCTTCTCACTGGGATGCCACGCTTCCTGAAATGCGATACCTCTCCGTGTTCCGTAATGCGTTGCTCCACAACTTCAATGGTGTGGTCAATGCCGCATTACACGTTTTAAACATCGCGCTGCAACTCACCCTTGCGTCAAATATGCATTGCGCGAGGTGGAGTCGTGCGTTGGCACCATGCAAGGCATCAGTCCACGTCTTGCGCCTGCACCCAAGGATGAGAAAGCGGGGATAATGGATGAGGCGCTCGGCTGTTTTGGCTGCGCGCCGGCGTTCCACTCTTGCGCCAACGAGCGGTGGTCACGCGACGGCGGTGTGCCACGGTGACCTCGGCGTGCTTGGGAGGGCACTGGCCCCGTGGACGACCTTCGCGCGTGCACACCACCTTGGCCTGTCTGGCGCGGACGCACGTTTGTTCGCCAGTCATGTGGTTTGCGGAAGGCAGCTGGTTTTGTCCGCGCGTCCTTAATTTTGGCAGCGGCCCGTACCTCGAATCAACGCGTGGTCTGGCCGCTGTTGCGCTGAGCTTCGAGCTCGCTTAAACGCGTGAGTGAGGGAGGGAGGTTGTGCACAGATAACGATGAGACTTGCAGGGTTACGCCGATGTTGCTCCGCCTTTATGCCGCTTGTATACTATTGTTGAATTCCAATGGTAGATCGCGAGCGGTCGGCCGGATCGCGTCGGAGCGCGTCGCCCCGACTGAGATCGCTCTCATGTGCGCACACCATGTCTGCGAAGGGAATGTGTGCGCTACCGCGGGGGCACTTAGTATATACAGGAAAATCAAGTGAGAGGGCGCTAGAATAGAGAAAGGAACAAGCGCTTGGAAGCGAAACTCACCACCCCATTTCACTGTCCGTGTCAGAAGAATCATCACTCGACTTGGAAATCGTACTGTCTGAGTCGGAGCTGTCTAGGAGCGCGAACAAAATCGCACGGCGCGAAGCGGCGTCGTCCATAGCTACTCTAGTTGACTATAATAGCTACCCACGACCGGAAACAGGTGACCGTGACAGGAAGCAGGAAGCAGGTGAAGGAAATACGTCACGAGGACTTCCGGTCAAATCTGCCGATTTCGGCGGAGCAAATATTTTTGCTCCACGGAGCAATCCGGGATCAGCGGCTGGTCCCAATCTGCCATTGGAACACACAGCTCACGCTCCCATTCTGACATTGGAATAGGATTGCTCCATACAGAGCAGAAAAACTTGATCTGGATCTGCCTTTGGAATTCAACATATGTGTGCGTGCAGCAGGTTTTGAAATTGTATGTAAAAAAAAGACCGCCTCCTCAAGCACCTTCAACGATAGGAGTATACAGCTGCCTCACTACACAAACATATGTTGCGGTCTTTTCATCGATGCCGCCTGGGGCGTTTTTTTAATCGCCGCAGACTTACAGATGAAGCGTAGTTAATTAAATCTGCAGGGGATCACAAAAATGTTCCATATATGGTTAATTCGATATGTAAAAATAAAAATATAGTACAGAAATTTTCAAGGGACTTTTAGAGCTTTTCGTTCTACACATCAATTCGTTATGTCAAAGGAACTTTGTTAAGGCTTGTTGCTGTGCATAGTTGTTTCTGATACATATTGAACGAATAACGGTGGAAATTGACGAGGGCGAGACGAGAAGGCGACACACACATGCGGATGTGTGTGTCGCCTTCTCGTCTCGTCGATTTGCTTTGTTATTATCGTTCACTATGGATCAACAAGGAGCCAGCAAAGAAGCCTCTCGCACACATGTGCCATTATATATATATATATATATATATATATATATATATATATATATATATATATATATATATATATATATATATATATATATATATATATATATATATATATATATATATATATATATATATATATATATATATATATATAATGTGTGTGTGTGAGAGAGAGAGAGAGAGACCACATGCATATTGCGCAAGTAAGATGAGATAATCACGGAAGTTAGGTCAGAATAATTTTTTATTCGTGAAAAAAAAAAGTGTACGAAGGAGCAACAGTGGGAATACTATTTTTCTACAGTTTCGGGCATTCTATATTGTCAACGGATTCTGAAATTTGAGTAGGCTTTCCATTCGATAACTTCATTTCTCGATGCCAGCAGGTAATCTTCGTGTTGGGATCTGTGCAACATCAAGAGCCGTTCAATTTGCCAATCGGTGCCCGTTTTCGCGTATTTTTCACTCCTGTTGATTTCTGATGCTTCGGTGCCAAACGTCTGTCAGATGGGATTCGTGAGTTATTCCTTTCCAAAGCATAGAAACGTTGCTTCGGTGTATATAGATTTAAGCTACTCCGGGTCGATTAAAAAAATAATAATAAATAAAACGAGCGCCATCGAGTTGTATGTATATGTAATCTGACCACTACGGCGAATGCTCAGAAACACATGACAGGTTAAGATGATGACCACGGACATCGGGAGTAATCGGAAGATGGAATGGCGTAACCATGCGGAACATAATGCTCGAGCACTGTGGACCCTGTCATTGGAGAAGCGGCCATCGGATGCGAGGAGGAACGTCAGGTTGGAATGTCAGAATGTAGAACCACGTCGAGGAACACAAGGAAGTGCTCGAATACAAACTAGAGCAACGCGGTACAAAAATAAGTGTACGACGTACAAGTTTCGGCACGGAATGATGAGGGTCGCCTTCGTGGCTCAGTGGTTACGGCGTAGCTCTGTGGAGCACGGGTTGCCGGGAGTGATCCCGGTCGCGGCAGTCGCCTTTCGATGGAGGCGGAATGGGGAAAAATAACAATCTTAATAATAATTTTAAAGAAACGCTTGTGTATCGTACCGTGCATTGGGTGCAAGTTAAAGAACCCGAGGTGGTCAGAGTTAATCCGGAGCCCTCCATTGCGCGAACGCCGTAAAACAGCCTTTTCCAGGAATTTCTTGCTCCCATAGTCCGTGACGGCGACAGTGAACCAACAAACCATATACTGGACCCACCAAACGTGTCTCGTCTTGCTGTCGCAGCAGGTCTGGCCCAGGGGGACGCATTGTTTGATTCACGAAGCGATTTGTTGCAGTGGTGCAGGAGAGCCTGTAGAAGGTCACTATCCCCGCTGGTCAATCGCCACAGCCTGTATAGTGGGAGTATTGGGAGGGTGCCGCGAAAATGTTTTCATGCGAGATGCACCGTTACAGAAGCCTATAGGGTGTCACAAAAGAGCCAACCCAAGTGCATGAGCTCAGAGTGGAATTCTTTATAAAAACCATTTCATTCATTTGGGTAAAAAGGGGGTTGGTAGTATCACAGTAGAAAAAGAGAAATGTAAGGCCGAACTTCTTCGGGAATTTCGCCTTGAGACCGCTGCACCGGTATATGTCAGTGTGACGTCAAGAATTTCTGCGTTATGTTTCGTGTTCCGTCACGGGTTTTAACGTGTATTTGGCGTTGTATTGCTCTGTCTAGTTAATCGATAGAGAAAGGAATACATTGCGTTTTAAGTGGACCAAACACCCAGCCTAGGAAGTTTTGAGAACTTTTTTTCTTTCGCTAGAATGATCCGAATGCGAGAAATCATACTCTGAAATCCATGAGACCTCACATCGACCTAATAAAGCGACGGCATTGGTGCGGAACTAGAATAGAGGGAAGTTATGCTTTCATTTTATACGCTACCAGTCAGCGTTATTAAGTTTAATGAGTGAAAATAGTGCTTGAACATTTTTCTGCACCAGTGAAAACTGATTTAGTGTTATGTTCCTTTAAAGTTGTCCATTGCTTGACTACGAATAGCCATAGAGCAAAAAGAAAAAAAAAGGAAAGAAAGAAAGAGCTCGGTCGCTTTCCAGGCGGACTGATTGATTGATTGAAAACATCTTTATTTACAGGATATTCGTAGAACTCGTGGGTGGGCCGCCTATTCCGGTAGCCCACTGGTTACTGCTTCTGTGCTGGCCCTCCCCACCAGCCAGTGCTGACGGTCAGGATCATCGCTGAGCAGAATAGCCTCCCACTGCTCTTTTGAGGGATTTGGGATGGAGTCAACTATGGGATTAAACTGGCAAGCCCACACCATGCGGTAGAGGTTAGCTACCTCTCCACAGTGTGGGCATTGCGGGGAGTATAGTGTAGGGTACCACTGGTGTAACTTAGCTGGCGTTGGGTATGTATTAGTTTGTAGCCTCCTAAGAGTGTTCTCTTGCAACTTATTGAGGGTTTTATGTGGTGTTGGGTACTCCTTCCTGGTTGTTCTGTATGGTGCGAGATTGTCAGCATACACTGCTAAAGCAGTTAGGTCCCAGCACTCTTCACGGTCATCAGGGGGAGACGCCCGGTATAGAAGAGCTCGGGCATGCCTGTCATCCGCATACAATGTGTGTTTGCGGATGACCTTCCAGGCGGAGAAATTTTAGGTGCCTTGCCTGTGCGGCTTGGTTTGCTTGCGGTAAACAAAGCCACGCTTCGGCTGAGAAAAATAAAAAAGGCCGTTTGTACACTAAAGCTCATCTCTGGTTCTGTCTCTCGCTGTATAGTTCCTCGACTTTTCGCATGGACAGAGATCTTGTGCGATGCCTCTGAGCGGTTTGCGCGCGTCATATGCGCAGTCTGACTTCGCGCACGTGTTCGTCCTAGATTTGCTCGGCTCGGTTCTTTCGCGTGTCCTCGTGCTGACTTTCGAGTTTTTTTTTTATGATAACTTTCGATGCGTAAACAAGGGATCCGTACCCTCCGGCTACGTGTATCGAAGCTTTGCAGGGAGCGGGGGTCCTCACCTTTAACCGGATATATACGATCGCATCGTGTGGTTTTTTTCCTGCACGAACTGCTCGACGTTTTCTTCGTTTTGTCTCGTAATGATTCTTTTTTTCTGGATTTGGGGCATTTGTTTAATCTTCCTTACCGTGCGGATTTGTTTTTCATGATTTTGGGGTAGCCATCTCGCCTCTGTGTAGCCGCCTTTTTTTTTACCTCATTCTCATCTGTTATTAAAGAACAGTAACAAGATTCGCTATTGAAGAAAAAAAAATGGAATTGTGGGCACGTTCACCTGATTTCCAGGTCGCGCTAAACGCGAGAGGAAGTTACGGAGGCAAGTAGAACGAGCTCAATTTGTGCGCAAGTGAATGCGTCCTCTAATCTCGGCAGCTATAGCAACGGCGTCTCTGTCTCTTGCGGACAAAAGTGCAAAGCGCGCGCTGCGTAGCTTACAACGGAGGCAGGTGTAAACGCAAATTTCGGGACTGCGCATACGGAAAAACCCTATACATAAGCGGATCAGCTATAGCAGCGTTGGCGCAGCTGTTATCGACAGCGGAGATTTTTGTAACCCTATGCCGCTTAAAACAAGACTTATTACAACGAAAGAAGCTTTATTATTTTTTTATATATCTCTGCTTCTGAAGTGTGCCAGTCTTTTGATATTCAAGCGCGGTGGTGGTTGCTTTAGCGATCATCCGTTTGCAGTGTGGTCGAAATAAGCGATAAACTAATGAACGCTCGCGATCCGTGTTAGGCGTAGAGGAAACTGAACCCCTGGTCTGTTACCTAAATATATCGTGCAAAATTGAAGAACCCAGAAAAAAAATTGTGTGTGTGTGTGTGTGTGTGTGTGTGTGTGTGTGTGTGTGTGTGTGTGTGTGTGTGTGTGTGTGTGTGTGTGTGTGTGTGTGTGTGTGTGTGTGTGTGTGTGTGTGTGTGTGTGTGTGTGTGTGTGTGTGTGTGTGTGTGTGTGTGTGTGTGTGTGTGTGTGTGTGTGTGTGTGTGTGTGTGTGTGTGTGTGTGTGTGTGTGTGTGTGTGTGTGTGTGTGTGTGTGTGTGTGTGTGTGTGTGTGTGTGTGTGTGTGTGTGTGTGTGTGTGTGTGTGTGTGTGTGTGTGTGTGTGTGTGTGTGTGTGTGTGTGTGTGTGTGTGTGTGTGTGTGTGTGTGTGTGTGTGTGTGTGTGTGTGTGTGTGTGTGTGTGTGTGTGTGTGTGTGTGTGTGTGTGTGCAGGAAATACAGCCCTGATGATGAAACTATCCTCCATTTGCACCTTGGCGGCCAATGGAGGATAGCTTCATCATCAGGGCTGTATTTCCTGGGCGACTAACGCGACCTGTAGCGTTCGTTGCACTGGGCATAGTTTAGCGCGACGCTGCACCCAACGGCCGGTATACGACATAGCCGGGCGTCTCACTATCTGATATTGTGCACTCTGAGCGTGCGCACATAAAATAATTAATTATAATAATACAAATAAAAAAAAGCGACAAGGAAAGCAAAACAAGAACGCTCACACTCTGATCAATTTTCGGATGTGGGCAAGGGTAAATGAGGTTTCTATAGAGCTAAGTATGGCTCACCATGGAAGCTTTTTACGTGCGAATCTCTACAGTGGGTTGATTACGTGTTCCTTTAACGCTAGCCTGTGGCCGGCTTCAGACAACACCTCTCAGTTATATTTATAGGGAGCGTCGATCCAGTCCACCGAAGGACGTCACGGTCTCGTGCCGGTGATCGCCCCGAAATCTCCTTGGTGCAGCGGCGTCCTCACACGAAGTGATGCGGGCTCGAAGTTACGTCTCGTTCGCCGCAGGTGTCGAGCGGAAAATGAATGTTTAAATGTGCGTACCGTAAGCCGAATGGGTTCGAGCTAAGGAGTTCGCATAAATGCGAAATACTCCAGAGATGCAGCGACGCTGACATGGCGGGTTGTACGCATCGACGCCATTAATATTACACTCGAGGGCGTAGAAGTTTTCCCGCTGCAGCGGCGATGCCGCCTGCAGCGGCTGGCTGCACCGAGTTAGCCGAACCAGTTCGATAAATCTTCGTTTCGGTCGGGGTCGTTAAGCGACGGGAGAGGGTGATGCAAGCGGTGGCGCGGTATCGTTAGTAACCGGGTCCTTGCGTAACATTTGCACGCCCGTCGTCGGGACGAAGTTACACTCTGCGGCGCTATTCCGGAGTCGCATATACGGGTTTCTCTCTCTCTCTTTCTTCTTTTCTTTTCTCCCGTCGCACAGGCGTGCGCTGCATTTATAGCGTGCGAACGCGCGAGAAGAGAAGCAGAATGAATCCGCGCGTGTTCGCCGAGCCCCGTATATACGTGGTGGTGAAAACTAATAATAATAATAATATTTGGGGTTTTACGTGCCAAAACCACTTTCTGATTATGAGGCACGCCGTAGTGGAGGACTCCGGAAATTTTGACCACCTGGGGTTCTTTAACGTGCACCTAAATCTAAGCACACGGGTGTTTTCGCATTTCGCCCCCATCGAAATGCGGCCGCCGTGGCCGGGATTCGATCCCGCGACCTCGTGCTCAGCAGCCCAACACCATAGCCACTGAGCAACCACGGCGGGTTGTGGTGAAAACTATAGCGCGGCAGTGTTAGCGCGGCGATAAGTAATGAGTGCGATAACCGTTATCTCGCGAGTCAACTCCGCTAATGACTGTCATTACGACGCGAAGGTGGGCGCGCACAGTCTTTCGGGTCATTCAAGACAACCCGTGCCGTGTGCCACGTCGTCTCCGTTTCGTCGTCGCCCGCGGCCAGCGCTGAGCGTGCGGAGACTGCGCGTATGTGGCGGCCGCTAAGCAGCGACGTTAAGCCAGTTCAAACTGGTGGGCGCATTAAGCGGTCAAAATGAGACCGGCGTTCACTGCGGCGTCCCTCGTAAGGTTCTTAAACACTGTGCAGATACTGGATTACCTCTCAGTTTAATTTTACTCCTTTGGAAATAGTTTTATTTTTCGGTTCTTTTTTCAAGATACCCTCCGCGGTGGCTTGCCCAATGGCTGTGTCGTTCCGCTGCTGAGCACGAGGTCGTGAGTTCGACTCCCAGCGCCGGCAACCGCTCTTTGACGGAGGAGGAATTAAAAAAAAAATGCTCCCGATACCGTTTTGGCACTTACGTATGCTGCCACGAATCTTTCCCGTCGGACTCTCCCGTCAGTCTCGGAAGTTTTGCGGGGGAGCTGCAGCGGATACTACTACTACTACTACTACTACTACTACTACTACTACTACTACTACTACTACTACTACTACTACTCTTGCTGATGTAGTATATCGTGCTCTTCTTGCTCTTCCTTTTTTTTTCTTTGGAAACTGGAGCCCCACTAATCGGCAGAACGGAGCCACCTTTGAGAGACCACGGGTGCTGGTCTACTCTATCCAGCCCAAGCAGCTCTTTTTTTTTTTCTTTTAGCTCGGGTGATGCGTCCCCCTAAACCTGCTCTTTTTTAGTTTCTTTCTCTCCTGAAATTACATACGTTGCGTGACTTTTTAAGCGTCTACTTTGCCTCTGGTGATTGCCAGGCATTTGCAGCGTGATTGCCAGACATTTATTAAGGCGAAATCCTTATATGGTTTATAGGTCAATCGTACCCACGACTTTTGGTGTTAAGTCTACGAACCCTCGACCATTGGTGGCACTCGAACCACGACCTTAGGTGGGAGTCGAGCCCTCGACCTTTGGAATTAAGAGGGACGTCGACTGAGTGAATTCAAGGGGATGACTTAGCAAATTAAGAGGATGAGTAACCGAATTAAGAGGGATGACTAAGCGAAGTAGACTAAGCGAATTGAGGGGAATGTGTACGGCATGTGTCCGTCTTTAATGCATCGGCACTTAAGCTTTCGCATCCAAGTCGTCTTAGGGATAACAGAAGATACCCTGTGATTTTTTTCACATTAGGATACCGTGCACGAAAGGTCACCGTACACCTTCTTTATATAAGGTGGATGTGAAACGAAAATGAGCGAAAGACATGCAGAGAGGAGGGAAGAAAAGTGCATTAAGTCGATGTTTGTTTGCGCTGTCGGCCAAGTCGGGCCTCAGAATGAGAAGCTGCCTCCGAGGAATTCCCCGCGGATGCGGATTTTGGAACGAAAATCGCGCTGTGTAAATAAGGAGCCCCGAGAAGCAGTGGCGAAATGCGTTGTTGCTGTTATCTATGAGTGTACTTTCTATTTATTTGTGTTTGGTTTTCATCTTTGGGAGCCCTTTCTTACACACATTTCGATGGAACGTTTCATCTGCCACTTGCGGCTGCTTCTTGGGTCAATATTCGCAGCGAGCACGCGGTGAAAGGGCGGTATGTTTTCGGCTGCTCGCGTTATCCGAATGCCAACCTGTTGCACGCAGACGGAATTTTTTTTTTCCCGCCGTCGTCGTCTGCTGCTGCTGCTTGTCCCGCGCCGTCTGTCTTTCGTGCGCGTTTGCATTACTTCCAGCGAGCGCCCGTTCTCGAGGCAAATAAAAGTAAAACCCCTCGGGAGGTTCTTTCTTCGTCGAGTCCCGATTTTGTACTTTGTCCGGGGAAGCAAGAGGGCGGGTGCATGCGAGGATGCTGACGATCCTGTTTGGCGTCTGGCGCGGCTATTTCGGTGTCTCGCGCGGCATGCGTTGCAAGACCCGGAAAATATCGGGGTGTGTGTAGGGGGGGGGGAGGAGGGGGCAGGGAGCTTTGCAGGAGAATCGATGGCGAGACGCGAACAGGTAGACACACAACGGGCACCGGGTCGTGCCCTTTAATCCCGCCGCCGATCCCGCCTCGAGCGTCGGAGCGCTTCGATGTGCCCTTTGAGGATGGAACGATTCTGCGGGACTGTTTTGGTGGCTTGCTGCGAAACACACCTAGTTCGTATGCACAGTGTACTATAGAGAGAATGAGTTGAGCTCTAGTGAAATGGGAAGTCCATGACAACTGTATGCGGATGTATGCATCGGATTCCGGAACACTGGACGAATGATAGTTCAAAAGTAAGCCTTCAGTACAGTAGTACGTGGCAGTAGTAATTCGGGGCACTCTGGAAAGCCTCACATGTCTACGACAGAAAAGTAAAATCCTCCAGGGAGGCAAATTAATGTGCGAATAGCATGGTCATGCTTACTTACAGCTGGAAAAGTGTAGTTGTCTTGCCATGTCGTGAAGCTTGCGGAGGCGAATCAGCAGGAAATCTCATGGTATCACCACATAATTACGTGAAGTGCATCTATCAGTGTACATAACCATCGTGTACATTGTACACATTCAACATCATTTTATACGTTGTGGCAGTTTATGTGTAACTGTGCGTTTCTGTGCCATGTGTACTCGGGACATTTCCTTGAAAACGGCCCATGTATCTATACGATGCTCAGTACTTTGTATGTGTTATCGTCTTGGTGTTATTGTGCCGTCATTGTGTCTCAAAATGTTCGTATTGACTTTTGTTGAAGTAAACTCTTTCTAGACGCACCTGGCCCCCACTCTGTAACCATGTTTTGTCGCTACTAGCACAGTCAGCCGATGAGACGTTGCTCCGTAAGCGACAACGACAGCAGTGATGAGGACAATAACTGCACACAGCGACAGCGATAGAGCAACAACGACAACAACAACAACACACCAGCTTGACGGACGGCCGGACAGCTCATCGATAGAAATTCTGACATATGCTCGGCGTTTGCTTGTATACTAAAGAAATTGTGTAGCGAAGTAAAAACAGTGTGCACACGTAAGTACCTCCGTGTATAGCAGCAAGCATTGATTTGCTAAAGACGTTTTATATGCCGGAACATAGTGACCGTTAAATAATAACTAACTGCGCAAATTATTGTTCAACGTTGACGTGCATGCTTCGAAGAAAGTGTACATCGTCTCCCGATCTTTTCGAAAGATCGCGTGCGTTTTTAGTTACGGCGCACACGTGTGTGTAGAAAAAACGTTCGGCTAGCTTTTCCGAAGCGTTAATTCCAGGTCGGGCGTTCTTATTTTTTTTTTCTCTTGCTTTCCTCTCTTACTCGATTGCAAACAACCTGTCGACTGAAAGTGTAATAAAGAAACAAACGCCTTTCGCATGGAGCGGCGGCCGTTCCTGATTCGCGCTGTTAGCTGACTACGGAGGATCGTTGTTTGCCGCTGGCTTGCGGCCAGATGCTGCCGTGTATGTGTAGAAGAATCCTCTCCCCCCCTCGCCTGCATTTTTCTTTTTTTGCGTCTGTGTGCGCGAACAGGTCGTTTCGGTTTTGACGCTGATATGAGCTCGTTCAGCGTTCACCTTGCTACGTGAAAAGCAGCCGCATGGCTCCGCGTGGTTGCTTGTACTACGTGTTGTTCCTTTGCGGTTCAGCGTGTACGACCACTTCCGGACGCGCAGATTAATGCTTCAGCGGCGGCCGGGCCAGCCGTGCACGCTCTCCCAGCTGTAAGTTGTGCTTTTTGTGTCAGCTTTACACTCGTGCAATACTATATATTCTTTTCGTCCTCTGAGGATCTCAGATGAACATCTTAACGCCCGTAGGATGTATATTTCTCGCCGTGGGGAGTAACCGCGTTTTCACGACCATTAGTTCCTACCCGCTGCGGTGGCTTAGCGGCTGTGGTGTGGCGCGGCTAAGCACGAGGTCGTGGGATCAGATTCCGGCTGCGACAGCCGCATTTCGATGGGGCGAAATGCCAAAACGCCGGCGTCCAGTGCATTGGGGGCACTGGACGCTTAATCCGAAGTCCCCCACTACGACGTGCATCTTAATGAAATCGTGGTTTTGGCACGTGAAGCCCCATAATTAAATACGAATTCATTAGTTCTATTAGGGACTGTACGGTGACGAACTCTTATTGCATTATAGAAGTTAGTCCCGAGACGACCAGCAGTAATTGCTCCTTCCACATACTCCACTGGGGACTTGATGTTCATCCCTTCAACGCTCCCCTTAGTTCGAAACTGCGTTTTTCTGCATTTCACACTTGCCCAACAAATGGCGTCACCGTTCGTTGTTTAAATGAGTACGAAGTGCTAGCTGCTAGGTACAGTGTAGTGGGGGGTGCGCATGCTTCCGTTGCGTCAGCCACGTCTGCATTCTCGACGTCGCAAGACAAAAACCGTGCGCGTGCGCGCTGCGTGAAAGAAAGGAAAAAGACTGCGCCGATATTCAGCGAGACGAATAAAGGGTACCGACGGGCTCGATTTTTTGTTGCAGCCGTAGAAGCGAACTGACGATGAAGGCAGATCATGCATTGAGGAAATGCAGCTGTTATTCTTCTTACCCACAGATATTTCTCGTTACACGCGCGGTGCTTTTCTACTGGAAAGTGTTGTGCGTCCGGTATTCATGTATGCGCGATGATGTGTGCGTAATACCGGGTTGTTGTTGAAAAACAAACTGCCCACGTCATACAGGCCCATTTCATTTACAAACGTCGACTATAAGATACTAATGAATATCTTAGCAGCCATGCTTCAGGTTGTTATGCCCTAAATTGTTGGCGACCATCAAACTTGTGGTATAAATAGTCGTTAAATTCTAAATAACATCCATAAGGCTAGATGCGTTCTGGAGTGCTGCGACGCTATGCAGGCTTATGTCGCGGTTCACCAGATAGGCCTCGAAAAAGCATACGACTGTGTTCCGCATGATATTTTGTTAGCTGTACTAGAAGGCATCAGTGTCGGCCCTGTTACCGAACAAGGTGTAGCCCTGGCTTACCAGAACTGCTCCACACAGGTAATTGGGAACAAGATTGTAGGAAAGTCAATTGGTGTTCGACGTTACTAATTAATTACCTGTTCCTTTACATAGATCCATTTACAGTGGTAGTCACGGCCGGAATGTACTAAAAAGGGTAAAAAATTTCACCAGAAGTTAGCTCTTTTTCAATGTTCATACAGAAACGCTTTCATAAAGACTGTTTTGGAAGAAAAGGTCCTTTTTTGTACCGTGGGAACACATTGCTTAATCCGCAAACACCGAGAGCATAGATAATGTTTTCCTGAATTTGTTTGGATGGAGTGTAGTTTTGTGATGTTTTACAAAGGACAGTTAAAAAAGAATTCCCGCTAGGTTCTCACGGCGTCAAGTATCTAGTCATAGAAAACGACGAAGAGCTTCCTTTGATCTAATGCTCGTTGGCCTTCACAGCTTCTGGCACTCCAGAATGGATGGGTATTACTGTGACAGAGACGAACGACCGATGCGAATGTACTTCCGAGAAACTAAACGCCTACATAGAGGTGCAAAAAACGAACGGATGCCCTCCGGAATGGTTGTTGAGGTTAGAGCCCTTGACAAAACAAAGAGAACTTTGATCTAATTGCAACCATGCCGGTTGGTAGATGTTACACATGCCTTTCACGTGCTTGTTTTGTGAACTCCGGTGTTGATAATGAGTGAACTTGCAAATGAGCCAATAAAGAAAGATGTGTTCATGGCGTAATGCTTTCAATGTCGGGCTTTTGTGCTGGAAGTTCTGTGTTCGAACCCTGTTGGCGGGTGATCTTAATCATGTTGATTTAATTATTTATTGCACAGTACTTTGTTGAAAAAGACGAATTTACAAGGTCGAAGAAACGTTTGAAGTCAGAAGGACGAAGGATAGGCAAATCCATGTACTTCCCATAACTCCCATACTTGCTGAGCCGCCCCGTTTGCAGCTCCCGTAGACACTAGCGGCAGTGTTCCCTCTTGTAATTATTATATGAAACTTTATGGTGTTGGGTGGCTTCTTAGCCTTCCTCTTGCTACACGAGGTGTCGTCAACGCATGCCTTACTGGCTTGATTTGCCTCCTCATAGAGGGCGCGGGCGTTTTGAGGCACGGACATTCAAAAAAATTGTACGCTTAAGCTTCGCTTTTAAGAGTGGAGCGCGATGGCATTCAAAGATCCCTGAGTGCTTGTTACGCTTCCCGGCAACCACAGCTTTCTTGCGGATGCGAGCGCCATCTGGATGGTATTGCAGGGAACCTAGCGGGCCGCGCCGCTCTGCGAATGGTGGCAACGCCTGAAAAGGGGTTTGTGTTTGAGTTTCCGCGTAAAAGAATTATGTTTTCTGGTATTGTTAAATTACAATCCGACGCCATCATGCTTGTAGGTTGTGCTCAGGTCGTACTTTACGATTTTTCTCACGTATTTTACTTTGAGGAATTAAACTAGTTCAGTAACGTTTCTGCGCCACGCAGAGGGCCTGCATGGTTGTGGTTCGGAACGATTTTTCGCGAAACAATGTCCGACGCTGACACCGGATTTTTGGCGGCATGGGGCTCTTAGTGCTGTCGCGTTAAAATGCATGGGAGGGTAGACATACACAGCTCCGCTGTAAAAAATAAAAAAAAATTGCGAATAGTTTGCGATTACACCAGCGGAGAAGCAGAATGTAATTAGTTACTGCAATAATAGCTCCGTGTTTGTCTGGTTGAGCTTTGCACCGCCAGGTGGCGCTACCAACCCGGCTGCGGGCTTGCAAATGAACCGAACGGGCAAATAGACAACCAGGAGTCATCAGAAAGAAAGTGAGAGAAATATAGAAAGTAATTTTGTTGCAAAGAATGGAAACAAAAGATACCATGAAAATTTATAAGAATGAGAAGAAAGAAATTAGAAGGGAAAATCTGTTCGATAACACTAAGGGCAGTGCCTTGTT
The DNA here is from genome assembly GCF_038994185.2 of Dermacentor albipictus. Taxonomy (NCBI): domain Eukaryota; kingdom Metazoa; phylum Arthropoda; class Arachnida; order Ixodida; family Ixodidae; genus Dermacentor; species Dermacentor albipictus. The sequence goes on from NC_091821.1 coordinate 335,774,942, forward strand.
ATTTGAGGCTCGAGCTGATTGCCTAAAGAGAAAAACACGCCGGAGCAAATATTCTCGACAAGGTGAAGCATGTGTAAGCTGTATCAAAAAATCTGGAGACCACTCAGTACATCCTAATGGTATGCGAAGAGATTCACCCAGTGAGACCCGTAGGTAGCGTAATCCTTCCAGAAGCGCTCCGATTTTAGTGGATGGAAGCATCAACCGGTCAGCAGTCGAGATAAACAAGGTACGCTTAGAGTATTGGTGAAAAAAATGCTGGGAAGAGATTTATGCGAACGGATCCCTTACAGGCATACGTAGCGGTACAAGGTAGAGAAGTTTTCAGGAAGAAAATTAATTTAAAAAAGTATACAAAAACGCTATAATGAAAAACATGTATGGCATACCTGATTAAATCAAGTAGGCTAGGTGACTATTTGTCACCGTCCCGTTTCAAAGGGGATCCAATAAAGCATGATCATAATCATTATCATAGTCATCAGCATCATCTCACGTTTACGTCTCCCGTAACCAGGCGGTCCGCAAACTGCAACACTTTTTTCGGATAAAATAACCCTTGCTTCAGTTCACCTTCCTGGGTATATTATTCTTTTTTTAGGCGAAACTTTCTTTGCATTTTCTCCCGACTTTCCGGGCACTGCTGCGATGGTCTCGCCCGCGCGTGTCACTGGGTTTCTTGCAACACCATCAGATGGCGCTCGTCTCCGCACATCCCGGCCGACGCCGCCGTGGGTCGGGGACTCGGGGTGCGTAGTTTGGACTATGGCACGCGTACTGTGCTTGCTTTTCTACGCGACAAAAAATGCAGGCACTGGGCTGTGGAGATCGCGTGCTGGGCTGTGATAGCGTAAACGTTACAATCATCCATAGCCTGGAGAGAGCGCTTGGAGCTGGCGTCTGAACAGCGTGCTGGCCACGTATGCAGGACGTCAAGTAAACATGCGCCAACAAAACGGCTTCAAAGCGCGCACTCAGCGTCGAGGACACACAGGCACGAAAGAAGCGTTGCGCGGAACAGGGGCGTCTTCGCTACGCAGTGAAACGTTGTGCACACCGCGAATGTATCTATACAACGTATACATACAATTTTATAATAATTGAATTACGTAGAGCCCCATAATTCGATTAAAGTTTAACGCTTCTTCCACGATGCGATGTGCCATGTGAGGCAATAGTAGGGCTCAACTCTCAGATTATGAGCAATGACGCACATCAACGCCTCAAGCAAACGAGTCTCCTTGCGTGTTCTGTGGACTACGCAGACAAACAGCAGTGGTGCACGCAAGGTAACGTTGAACATCTACTCACCACACTCGTATTCGACTAGACGCCGAAGAAATTACACATTCGCGGCCAACATCACCGCTGATTATCTTCAATCAAGGAAAAGCAGCACACAAAGCTTCGCTTACATCGATTCCCACATTGCGTGGGGTCCGCATATGTCTTTCTTTTATAATTTTGTTTTGTATATGCGTACTGTAGCTCTAGCCCTGGGAGTGTTAACTATAGTGCCACTCGCGACGCAAGCTCACCTTCTGCGTGACACTTTCGGTTTTTTTGTCTGTACCCGTGACAAATAGCTGCTATTAATTAAGCATTCCCGCGTGCATGTTCGACAACGTTTACAACATCCCGCCATAGTGAGAGTTATCTGTTCACGTACAACATAAGGACACGTGTTTTTTTTTGTGTTGTGTTGTGTGTGTGTGTGCGTGTGCGTGTGCGCGCGCGCGTTAAGAAGTTATTTGAAATAAAAGGCAGTGCGGAACCTGCTATGCACGTGACTCGGCAACTATGGACAAAACATGTATGCACCGAAAGAAGGGCACATACTTTCTTTGTTTGCTTTATTTATTAGTATTACTTTCTGTAAACACCTTGTAAATGTTCCTCGCTTGCGTGGGAATCGTCCCCTGTGCCTGACATTAAAGAGCTCGGAACCTCCGCGAGAAAAACAAAGTATCAAAACGAGGAGTCGCGTGTAGTGGAGTCGCCAGAAGCTTTGATAGAATGTTCCACAGTGTCCCAACGCAAACAACCTTTTTTTTTTCATTCTCTTTTTCTTATTGTGACTCACGGGATTGCTAGGAAAGGTTAAAAGAAAAAAGAAAGAGACAGCCCTATGACTCATTGTAATGACGCTTGTAGGAAACTGTTATTGTTTCGCTATGGTCTTTACGTCGGTGCAGCTGCTCGAGTGTGCAGCGATGTATATGAAGGGCGCTCTATACTGGGTATGTCGGCGAACACACTCAAAATATTTTAAAGGTTGCGCGTGGCAGATATCACTAATCTAATTAATGAGCCGGTCTACTCGAAGAGGCGGGCATTACGTGCGCAAAAAATTAATATGCATAACCGAATAATTAACAGAAAAACACTAATGAAGTTCTTTATGTAACTACTTATGCGGCCATATTGCAATTTAGAAATTCTCAGGATGACACCAGTTTTGAGATGTTAATTTCCGACCAGTTACTTTTTTGCTTGAAGGCATAAAACGACGTTTTGTCGGGAAAGTAACTGGAACGCCAACGAATTTCTCCGCAAGGTTCGGGAATGAATATCTCGAAACTGGTGAGCTCCACTGCTAAAGCTTGTAAATTGCATTTAGTTAAAAAAGCTCATTAGGGAACTGTTAATTAGTCGAATATGCATTTCAATTTCTTGTTCAAGTAGTGTCCGCCGCTTTCCGTAGACCGCCTAATGAACTAGAATTGTGCTATCTGCCACAGGCATCCCTTAAAATTTTTTTTGAAAGTGTTCGCTGAAACACCCGGTATGTATGGTATACGTTCTGCTGATAAGCGCGGCGCTTCCGTCTCTGCCGTAATGATGCCGCGCGCAGTTTCGTTTGCCGTACGGTATTTTTCTGCATAGGTATGTATACTCTCTCTTTCACGAGAAATCTGGACGTTTGCGCAAGACTGTGAGTAGATTCAGCTCGTTACGGCCAACGATGGGCGCGATCGGAAGAATAACTTCTTCTAAATCGACACTTTCGTAACTTGCTGTGCGTTCTTCGCAACTGATCTGCCGCGTTATTTATTTAGGGACCTGAAAAATAGCAATCGTGCAGTAAGTCGCCTGTTGTGTTCGTTGCTGTTATTTTTTTTTGCTGAACTGTAGTGACGAGAATTACGGCGGTGACGAAGTTCACGACGATGACGCACCGGAAGCATAGCGCGGAAAGGACAATCGACAAAGACTAGACAGGACAAGCGCTAACTTTCAACGCTTGTCCTGTCTAGTCTTTGTCGATCGTCCTTTGCGCGCCATGTTTCCAGTGTAACTATGTATTACCAACCAGCCCAATACTATGCTCTTCTGATGACACACCATTTTTCGGAAGAAGTATGCGCCGCCACACGGACTGTTCAATCACAACAACGTGCCTGTTCGGCTCCTGCAGAGGGCAGATGTTGCGTACGGCCGTCTGCGTTGAGGCTTTTCCGCGCGTATCCGCTGTAGACGGTTCTACATGAGTGGTTGGAGTTAGTCCAAAGCCGATGACGTATGACATTGGCACTGTAGTACATCGTCGTCCTATTTCTGTACGTGCAAATATCGCCACAATCTTTTGTTGTTGAAGGCCGTGGAGAACTGCTGTGTCCACAGAGCCTATACAGCTTGCCTACTAAGAAACACGACGCCAAGCCAATGTACGGGGTGATCTTTTTGAAGTTTCCCGGAATTTTTAAAGCTCGCCTGTGGCAGATAGCATGACTGTTGTCTTGGAGCCGGATTACTCGAAGGCGAGGACATTAACGGCACTGGAAATCGAAACACATGTTTAAGAGATTAACGAAAATGCACTGATGAACTTCTTAATTAATTACTTTACGGCACATATTGCAGTTTACGAATTGTAGCCGCTAACCTTGCGAGGTGTATCCGCTTGCAATGAGTCACCAGAATGACACCAATTTTGAAATATTTCCCGAAGTGTAGGACGACATACACGGGCGTTCGATTTACTTTCTTGTTTCAATGCATGAAAGAGCAATATGTTAAAAAAAAAGCGTAAATGAAACAACCGTGCATTGTTACGGCGAGTCTGATGGCGCATGTCTTCATTTTGGGTTTAATTAGGCTAGATTTAAATATTGCCTCAAGTTTGCATAGAAACAGCCGATAAATACCCATGGTAAAACACGCCTGCTATAGGATAAAGGTGTTTTCATCTAACTAGAGAGAGAGAGAGAGAGAGAGAGAGAGAGAGAGAGAGAGAGAGAGAGCAAGGATAGGAAAGGCAAGGGGGGAAGGCAACCAGACGACCGTCCGTTTTACTACCCCACACCAGCGTCTTTTAATGGCTTGGAATGTGCCCGTGCTGATGATACCGAAAATTTGAATGTTGAAGTGGAAAACGGGAAGTTAGTGACCAGGCGCGAGGTCTCATCAACCGCGCCGGTCCGAGGGACCCAGCTTCGCAGGGGATCGACCGAACCACGGACCCGCTGCTAACTTTCCACGAGATAACTGCTCACTACCAGCTGGGACGCAGACAGTTTCCGGCTCCTCACCCGAAGCTAGGCAGACCCGAGGCGTCGGTGCTGAGAATGCTGCAGACGGGCTCCTTTCCGTCTCGCTCAAGGCTGAGCCACTACACTCCGGGTGTGGATCCCCGCTGCCCAGACTGCGGCGAGGAACGATCCACTTTGAACCACATGCTGTGGCAATGTTCTGTGTTGCGCCACTCGCCTTTCAACAGGCAAGAAGATTGGGATGAAGCCGTCAAGAGCGACAACCATCAAGTCCAACTTCGGGCTGTCCAAAGGGCCTGCGCCAGGGCTGAAGATCACGGTCTTCCACCCCCGGCGCGGGTGCGGCCCGCGACTACGACAACGTAGTCCCTTCGGACCAATTAAAGTTTCTTGTCTGTCTGTCTGTCTGTAGTGAGCACTGCACGCCCACAGTAGAAGGCACAGGACGGCTGAAATGTCACTAATGTCGCGACGCTAACTAGGAGAGAATGCATGGCTAGAGCGAGCTTGGGCTCGTATGAAAAAAATATGTTTTAAAGCGAAGGTTTAGTAGCGAACCCTGCCAGACTTCGGTGACTCTGGCTGCTGCTGCCTTGCCGAGCACAAGAGCACGCGCGCACAAAGAGCACGTGCGCGCGTCAGTTTCCATTAGGCGAAGGGCGCAGAAAGGAACGTTCGTATGATAGTCAAACTTCCCACTGTCATTCGCGTCGTACTTCTCCTTGCAGGCAAACCTCTCCTTGTTATTCTTCCCTCGACAAACATCAAACATCGCCTTCGCCCTAGTGACATCACTGCGTTGACGTCTCACAATGCGCTTACTCATGGACTTTATTTTGCATTTCGGCATGGCTTGTGAAGGGTGTACACAGTGCACAAACATAAGCAGTTGCGACCTCTGTGTTGCACAAACATTTCGCGAGCTTACGCGTACCGTAAGATAACAATAAAGGCGACAATTTAAATTTTATATCGCTTAACAGCGCGACGCAAGCTTCGCTTCGCTGAAGAGGTTAATTGTTGTAAACAACAATTAACCTTTTTAACTTAATTTTAATTAATTAACCAATTAACAACAAAAATTTTTGTTGTTTGCGTGTTCACTTATGTATTATGCAAATTATGTACTAATGTATTCACACCCCTTATGTAATACCCCTATCAAGGGGTCTTTAAGGTAATAAAATGAAATGAAATGAAATGAAACCTCTTCGCCAAAGCTTCGCTTCACATCGATATCAACACGTGCATCGGATCCGCATTTCTTTTTTCTGATCACCACCGGGCATAAAGAATAGGCTTCGCTTTTTGCTTGGTCAACATGTCATGGTGCGCACACCGCGTTGGCGGCTGCGCACCGACGACGATGCGTTGGCCGCGTGGAGTCTGACGCTGGGCGTGCCCCTGTTTTTGTAAGGGGCTCTCGGGCGGCATACGTGTTTGCTCACACTTCGCGAGCCAATGACGCGTTGTGGCTGACGCGCGGTTGAAAAAGACGCGCCCTTGGAATATTTTGATCGATCAGCAACTCGGCGCTTCGTCTCGGCCTGCTCTGTGAGCGTGCTTGGCGTATTCTCGTAGCCAGCATTTCTGCGGCTCGTATACTTAGTGGCGCCACGTGGACGGTGTAGCATCAATACCGCTGTGTCGGACTCGCAAAGCAACCACTTGTCGGGCGTTCATCAGTTAGCGCTACCACGCGACGCACAGGACGAATTACCTGGTAAAGTTCAGGCCGTTTCCGTAAATGAAATCATGTCCAAATAAGACGTATGTACGACAGTGTACGGCATAATGTCTACCTTGCGCCTGCTTGGTTTGTCCAGATGGAGAGGGTTGTCTAAATTGCTATAAGGATAGTGTTTTAGGCTTGTCCGTTTACCTACTACCAATTACGGAATGCTGATGGCGTAAACTTGAGCAGCCGTGTTGGCAGTGCCATATTTATGCGCTGAGTTTACCCGGAGAGGACGTAAAGCTATTAATGCCATGACTGAACATATCCCGCATAGTTGTTGGTGGTTCAAATTATCGGCAGTGACGAAGTCGCTGACAGGCACTTTATTTTTTCTTCTACGAGAACACCCATGTAACGCAAAGCGTTTGTAATGTGAAGTGGTTGGACAGAGCGTCATACAAGATATCGCTCAGCATTGTTATCCTCCCGTGTTTCTTGGCGGGTAATGCGTATAGATGCGAGCTATGAAACTCGCTGATAATAAACCAGCGCAGAGATCGTTTACGCATTCATTTTCTTTCCCCCGTCTATTTTCTGAGTATTTGCACGTATATTTCTCCTATAAACAGGTATACACCACCCGACTCTTATCCCCCGTATATAGTGAGCTTGTGCCGTCGTTCTTAAGTGGCAGGTGACGCAACAGCCCGCAGCAGCAAAGCTTCGTACGCCCGACTGCGAATTTTTACTGCAACTGATACCACGTGAAACAATAGGCGTTTTCTTGCGCGTAAAAGGCTTTTGGCTTCCCGTCAACTTCGTATACTGTTTACGGATTACCGATTTGACGAAGCCGCGGACTGCAGTATAGCATGCAAAGACAGATCTTGTGGCGCGTTGTCTAACTACAACGCGTTAAAAAAATGTTTTGGGGGTGTTCTCGTCCAAGAAAAATTATAAAATGAGTGCGCGTTAATGATGTCATCTCTACGAACGCTTTACACCAGCACTTAGGATACGGTAGGTCACTGACGTATCTGCTTTGTGTGCGTTTTGGTTAGGCTCTGCGTCTGATGTCGCTGCCAGCATAGTTGCCGCCATATAGACCCTTCCGGTAACCCGTGAACGGTGTGTGTATAGTTTACGGACAAGCTAGAACTCCCTATATTAACCTGTCAGCTGTCGTGCGTTATTGCGTATTATTCTGTTTTCGTGTAATGTGCTCTACTGGCAGAGTGCGGAACGAGATGTTAGGGATTCGTGGTTTTAAGAATTGTGTTTCTTGAATGTTTCACAAATGCCGGGGTTTGAGGGGAGGGGGGGGGGGGGCGGACCTCATTTCCTCCAGTCACCGTTGGTTATGGCCAGCGATTCGGCTTCTTGACATTTCCAGATTGTATGACGTGACTTTTCGTATCGAGCGTGCGATCGTGTGCGCGCATATGCAATGCCGGGGGCGTACAGCAGATGTTCGGTATAATGGATGTACAACTCGGATTGCATTAAAGAGCGAAGTTGTAGTTAAACAACAACAACAACAACAAAAGGTCACGCGTGCACGTCATCCCATATATGGGATTCATACCGCGGACGCAGTGTCGGTTGTGTAAAGGTCTTCATAGGGGCCTATAATTTATAAAATCAGTTAAACACAAAGTGTCCACCTTAACGAGCCAGAAAGAAGCGTTTCTCTTGCTGAATAATGAAAATATTGTAGAAGTAGGTACTTCCCTGATCCGAGAGTGAGAGTGAAAGTCATCCGAGAGAAAGAAAAAGTAAATGGTCAGCTGTTAACGGCAACTGCATGCAAGCGAGTTTCTGTGGGTATACCGCGAATTCATTTAACAGTATTTTTGTGCCATCAGTCGTGGATCTAAATCGGCACTCTCGGGTTAGTCCGGTAACGTGCCATAAAAGAACGCTTGCAAATTCTGCATTTCTACTTATAGTTGATGATTACTATTAAGCTATGGAACATCGTTATATCACTACCGCTAAACAAGCCTTCTGGCTACGGTAACACAGGAACGAAGGTTTTAATTATTCAAAACTAAAAAAAAAACTACTTTTGCATATATTGAATGGCTATATGAAAACATACCTCAGGGATGGAAAGTGTCCGAAATTAGGCCAATATAAAAGTCCGGGATACTACAGTATGACGTTGTACTACAGTATACACACAATACTACGCGCGGGCGACGATGGCTTCGGAACTTAGGACGCAACCAAGCGAGTTAAACAAACAGCAACCGTGGCTGCAAAGACTGTTCTAATGCCAAATGAAGTGTTTATGGAAACGAGGTATCTTGTAGCTTCATGTCAGATTAAACAAATGAGTCGAGAATTAAAAGAAAACAAACAAATAATTGCTTTTCGAACAGAGCGAGCTACGCTCAGCTGCTGTCATAAGTATCGTATTCATAACGAATTAGATAGCGAGGCTGTATTGATCGAACGATGAGGCAGATTCGTTTAATCAGAGCCGCTGCTGGCTTCGAGCGCGCAAAAAAAAAAAAAAGAAATTCATTGCTCGCTTTTATGCGCGCTTGCGTGCAAAGTAATGTATTCCGCTCGCGAAAGTGTAAGCCCGAGCAGGGAGGGTGCCAGGTGGAGATTATTTCGGAGACGCTTTTGAGTGATTTCGTGGTTCCGGGTATATATGTTCACCGCGCGACGGTCTTCGGCACTTCCCGCGAGAGTGCGCGATCAGGAAAAATGGAGCAGAATAATTATAGAGCCCCGACTCAGGTAAGAGCTAGTGCTCGATACGCTCCTCCGCCGGCCGTCTCTCGAGTGCGGAATGAGTTCTCTGCGTCGTGCTCTCGTATGGGCTGTAGAATTGAGCGTACTTTCCCTCTCCCAAATCACGAAGAAGAATGAGTTCGCAAGGATGGTTGCGCGCACTTCGCCGGAAGCAGATTGCGTAACGTCCACTAGGCGATAGTGGGGAAAAAAGAAATGTTTATTTCGAATCTTTACTTCTCCCTTTTGAATCCTGGCCACGGCGGCCGCATTTCGATGGGGGCGAAATGCGAAAACACCCGTGTACTTAGATTGAGGTGCACCTTAAAAAACCCCAGGTGGTCCAAATTTCTGGAGTCCCCCACTACGGCGTGCCTCATAATCATATCGTGGTTTTACCACGTAAAACCCCATGATTTAATTTTAATCACTTCTCTTTCTTTTCTAATTTCTTTTTCTTCATAGACAGGTGGCGCAACCATCGAGTCATGCAAGGCACCTCATGTCTAGCATGACTGAAGTGAAGCACATCGAGGAGCCGAAAACGGCTGCTTAAAACCCCCACTGTCCTCCCTAGATCCCTAGGCCAAGGAAACTTCCGTCCAACCTTCGCCCACTAGGAGCGTCCAAAGTTGTCGAAGGACCCGCGTTGAGGGCGAGGGTTCGTACACTCCCGTATCTTGTTTCACTGAACACACAGAAAGAGGAGGGCTTCGTAGACAGGGGTTTTCACGCTTGACTCAAGCTGGCGCGTCTTCGTTCCTGGGAAGACACCGTAGTTGGCTGGGACGTTTGTCAAACGACCGTGGCGGTTACCGGGGTCCGTGAGGGAACGCCTTAGAACACCCTTTTCTATGAGTTTTCTTGCTCCCATTGGTCCGTGAAGGGGAGAGTGAACCAGCGAACAATACTCGGTCCGCCAAGCGTGCCTTGTCTTGCGGGCGCCGATAGTCTGTCCGTGGGGGACGTATTGTCATCTTCACGAAGCGATTCGTCGCAGTGGGCTAGGAGAGGCTAGAGGGTCACTACCTCCGCTGGCTGATCGTAACAATGCCGAAAACTTCTCGAGCGCAACGCCATGCGCATGCGCGAAAGAAGGAAAGAGAGGCGCGCCATTGGCTGCGCCAATAGTGACATCATTGCTCTTCGTCGCAGCCGAGCGCACGGCAGTTCTTCTCGGCTCCGAAATGGGTAGGCCGCGCGTCATACGTACTTCTGAGGAGCAGGCAGCTTTCGATCAGCAACGCCGCGAGCAGAATGGGGAACGCGCTCGTCTACGCCTTGCCGATGCTGCAGCCGGCGCACAAAAACAGGCTCGTGCAGCAGAGCGCAAGCAGCAACTGCGTACCGAATATTCGGCAGCCTATCAAGTCGGGATTAACTCAGTGATAAACACCGGGGCCGCACGTTTCAGCTTCGCTGGTTAACCATCTGTACGGAGTGCTTGGGTGGTAATTTTTTATATACGTATCTCTGCTAGTCTAAAATTGGTAAATTTCTCCTTTTTTCTATTTCTCTATTTCTTTTCCAGTTAGGTTGAATTAATGAAACCTTGGTTTGTGGTAGTGCGGAGCGGACGGTTGCTGGGGATTGGAGGCTACTGACGCGTTTTAAAGCGAAAGCTTTACTGGCCGCGAACTTGCGATTTCGCTGCGGCGGTGCCCCGAGGAGGCGCATGACGTCGCAACGCGCGCCTCGCCCAACACCACCTAGAAGATGGTGTTGCCTCGCCGCGGATATTTCTCTCTCTCTCGCTCCGTAGTCACTACTGCGCATGCACCACTAGTCGCACCGACCCGCGGGTGTTCCGCCGCTGCGCAGCGCCGCGCTTTAGCCGCCACCGTTTGGTATGACGTCACACCACGTTAGTCGACGTTGCGCTCGCCTCCGCTCGCTTCGCCAGCTGCGTCGCATGCCTGATAACGTATCGGAGGATTGAAAAGGAGAGTTCGCATGCGCCGCAACCACAGTTGAGGCGGTAGTATGGACGGCGACAATTCTGATAAGCAGGAGGAGGAGGCCTGAAATCGACATCGGAACAAGATGAAGAGGAAAAGAATCGCCCAGGAAACAGACGAACAGCACGCCGAACGACTGGATAAACGCCGAAATATAGCTAGGCAACCGGACTAACCTGGACTTGCAATCAAGATTAACCAAGGCTAACCATGCTGTGCCTTAGCTTTCGCTACGTATATCCTGGCACAGCCGAGCTAAGCCACTGCCAATATTTTCTTATGCAGTTGAGTAACAGCTTGTTTCTTCTGTGCCGCATTGGGCAAGTTTATTGCACGTCTTTGACCCTAGCTTGACCTCAAGCACGGGAAGAGACGGATAGAGGGTGTCGTGCGCTTCTGATTCTCGCGCTTGGTTCTATAGTGTTACAGACTTGCAGAGACGGGAATGATTATCATAAATTATACGCGTCGGTGTACGTGCCGCTGTCGTTCGCGTGTGGGACGAGCGCATAGTTAAAAAGGTTGGGCTGACTGTTTCGCGGAGGCTGCAATGCACACGCTTGCGCATGTGTCTGCTTCTAGCGGCGTAACCTTGTAATGACGGAAAGAACGGAAGAATGTAGACGCGAAGTTGCTTTTCTTGAGTTACGTTCACGGCACGGTTGCTCGAAAGGAGATATGCGAAATGGTGTAAGTTACCTTTTTCCACACTATTTGTTTGCCCTTCACAAGATGGACGACCTCCCCCTTACGGCACCATAGAGACGTGCGTAGACTTGCAAACAACGAGGAAGCAGTAAGGAAATGTATGATGGCTATAGGATCATGGCGTGTATACGGGCGCTCTTGCTTTAGTTACACTTCTAGGGCGACGCCCGCCGTCATGTGGGGGTCAAGCGAGATTTGTGGGGAAGCCCACTTGCAGAATTCGGTACATCTCAAGCTTTCGGGTGCGATTCCTAACCGCAGCGGCTGCATTCCGTTTGGAGAGGCATGTTAAAAAAAGCAAAGTTTGTGTACCGATACTCGGTGCACAGATTTCAGGGATGAAATACCAACGTGAGAGCGCGTTACTGAAACACGCCTGAGGCAAGTACATGAGATGTCCCCTGAGCAGCGCTTCATCGGTCAAAGGACTTTGTTATTGCAGAAAATAAAACTCAACAGCAGTGAACGATGGAAATCGGCATCAGAACAGTTATTTTCGACGTTTGTGTTTACTAAGACTTTCAGTGACCTGCACTTTCAAGAATCACGGGTGATGACACTATCAAAATAAGTTGAATACTTCCTGGGCGTCACAGTCGGAGCATAATCCTATATCGCCTGTAACAGGGATCATTCTTCAAAGCGCTGAAGGGAACTTTTTCGCTACTTCAATTACTGGCTTTAACTGGCATCGAGGCGTGACTTTTCGGCTCGCGCTACAGTTTAAGTTATAGCTGTCACTTTGGAACAAATGTGTGCGCAGGCTGACGCACAAAGCATCCAAGAACGAACGGATGCGAAAATCGTGCGCAAAATGTGACGCAAGCGCCTCTCTGTCCGCGCCCCATAATTTGGATGCAGCGGCAGAGATCGTCTTGCATTGATTCGACGGTGCTGCCAAAGCTTCGGGACCAAATTCCCTCGCTTTCAAAAGTTTCTCTCAGCCGTCGCATTGCAGATCTGTGGGTTTGCGGGAATGGAAGAGGCGCTGGGGCTGATTCCCGGTTTTTTCGCTCGTGCGGGGATTTAATTCTGATCGATGCAAGGCCCGCATCGTCGGGAAGGGGCGCGCGCGCGCGTCTCCTCCAAAGGAACGCGGCGTGTCCTTTGCTAAATTCTATTGACACTTGCGAAGTGCTGCAGTCACGAAAAATCCCGCTCGCGCATGCAACGCACTTCGCAGTATAAGCTCTCGCGTCGCGCGCGGTGCGCTCTTCGCTGTGTGCGCTCGATTCTTGCACGTGGGGAGAAAGAAAATAGAAAGAAAAAGAACGAGAAGAAAGAAAGGAAAAGGCGAAGAGCTTGTTCTACTCTCGTCTGTCTCTCTGCGTTCGTTTTTAGCCCGACAGCTTTTGACGATTCCCGACCCACTGGAATGTGCCTGGGGTCTTCGGCCGTCGTCATTCATGTTTTTTAGTCTTTGTTGTCTCGTAACGTCTTCGGTGCGTGCAATTTTCGCACGGATGCACGCCGTGCGATACTGAAGAACCACGACTATTGAGTAGCAATTAATGTACAGTCATCGTTGTACTTAACCAGAACACGCATTAATCGCTTCTTTGCGTCTCTTCTGTGTACGAAAGAAGAACTTGAGTTTGGCATAGTTGGTGCTTACTGCATATGATATTGACCGCTAGTAAAGACGAGGACAGGGGAAAAGAACACTAAACGACGACACGCACTGTCGTTTTATATATGTTTTAATGATATGGCTGTGGAGATTGGCTGATTGCCTGGTGGGCTACGCCAGGTGCGTATTTGCTTTAAGGTTCGGCTTTGTCCGATCAAGTGTGCTGCGTATGAATAGATAACGATCAACCAACTATAGCCCACCAATACCTGCTGAGGTTGCTTATCAGATGGCATGCGCGACGCGAATAGCGTTATATACAATTCTCGAAAGTGTTCACGAGCGCCAGTGATTACTCTCGAATCCGCACTGAAACGTGTATAAATAACGGACTGATTTGACCCGTCTATTCAGAGGAGACGACCGTGCTCGCGCAAGTTCTAAGCCTATATATATGTGTGTGTATTTCTGCACTTTTGGCAGTATTTATCGCTATTCGCCGTCACTTTACAACGTCACAGTATAGCTGGTATAGCCTGTACGCCGCCCTATATATATTTTCCAAACACTTTTGGCGCGATATGAAAGCCACGAGAAAGAGTCCCAGAGGTGCGTCGCAACTTATCGCCGTCACTGCTCCCAACTATAGACCAAACTGCTTCTTCTTCTTTTCTTTTTTTTCCAAGTTGGCGCTGTTCCGAGAGTCGTATACGTTTTAAAAGCGTAGACACTTGACAGGCTGTCAGCTCCTGCTTCCCGCCACCATGGTCAGGCTTGCAGCGTATTTTTTTCGACACGAGCCGACGCTCGGAACGCGTGTTCGAGTGGAGTAGCTTGGCATTTCCCAACACTTTGCAAAGACGTTCTTAGCTCGTCGAAAAAGGTTGGCAATTTCTTACTTGGATTTAAAAAATAACGCAGTAAAAATGCACCCGAACTGACATGGCGCTTCCGCGCCCTTCGTATACAGTGCATTGCATTGCTTGCTCTCGCTTTGACTTTGTGGCAGACTGCGCCAACTCCACTTTTAAGTTCAACTGCACACTTACCTTGCAGTGCTTCTAGTGGCACTGTACTTGCGCAGAAGAGCAGCGAGTGATCGATTGCAGCGGCTGAGTATACAAGCGACAGAATTTCTCACTCGCTTGCTGTGCGCTCTGGTTGTTTACTGACGCCCTTTGGCCAGAACTGGTACTTGAGCACTAAAGACCGTCCATCACCATCATCATCATAATCTTGTTGTTGGTTTCCTTTCTCACTGGGCTGACCCTGTACGTGAAACAGGTGGCCATACGCCTATGTCCGCTAACTTTAGAAAACATTGCTCAGAACACCTCACCAGGTGCGGGACGCCTAGAAGGATGAGCTTATCCAGGCGGCCTTTCGCGTGAAAATATATGGAAGGCCTAAATGCGGTGCGCATCGTGTATATATATATATATATATATATATATATATATATATATATATATATATATATATATATATATATATATATATATATATATATATATATATATATATATATATATATATATATAGCAACTCGGGAAACTGATTCATTGCCGCACATTTTTTCGACTTCTCATTTGCGTTAAATGGAGGTATTGGATCAGTTTTGGATTTCGAAACTGCAGAAAGTTGCTGGCAAGCTTCAGGTCGGCCTAAATAATTAGCTAAATAAAAGCTTTTCTGCGAGCCAGTTCCGATTTCGCTTCCCGCCAGGCGTGTGTCCCGTGAAGTCACGACGCAGGGGGGGAGGGGGGGGGAGAGGGGAGGAGGTGATGGTCACGTGTGGGAGCAGAACAGCGCAAAGTTTTGACACTCACTCACTCGCTCGGTTGTCTATGACTCACAATGAGCGGAAGCGTACTTGTTCCGGTTGGTTAACTCTGCACGGACCCCTCAAGTATACGGCGTCTCTTGCATGTCCTGCCTGAAACCTTATGAATCGTGTCAATCCTGTTTTCCAGGATGGTAGCTTGGGTTAGTTGGTTCGACATTAGAAACAGTGAAGCAACCCAAAATGACGTGCGCGGAAGGCTGCTGCGGAAGACCGCAGACACAAGGCCGCATGCGCTTGTGTGTCTTTAATTTCGCTAACGTCTGTGTCTCTCACACTTCGCCTTCTTTATTAAATTAATATACGTTCACAACATATTAAATGTCCCTATTGTATGTTTGAAGTACTGAATAGTTAAAGCCTCTGTAAGACTATCCTCGGAAATTTAAACATTGCAGCCCTCGCTCCGCCGCGTCACGGTATCAAGGGGCAGTTGTAAACCGGCAAGAAATCGGGCAGTATTCTGGCACTTATAAATAAATATGCATAAACACTACTGGTCCTTAGAGTAGTTATTTGTCTAACGCTTCCTCACGCGCCGCCAACAAATCGCGTGAGCCGACTGTCCCGCCTTATGGGTATACGTGCCTCAGCGATTGTCATCATCACGACCTCTTCGCTCTACATTATTATGATGATGCTCTAGAGTTCGGCAGACCTCTCTTTTCTTACGAGGTCGCTTAGCGCTGTAAATCGTGACTTGGCCGTTGCAGCGATGCATTGTCGAATCTGACTCTGTTAATTAGCTCCCCTAGTGGTGAAGTTTGATGAAGAAGAAATATTCCTATATAGCGGTTTATTCAGGCGCGGTAAAATAACAATTGTAATGATACTATTTCCACGCGCAAAAGCGTGGCGTAAGGGCGAAGAGGCAGAGAGTAGACGGAAAGATTAAAAAAAAAAAAAGCTTGTTTGAACTTGTTCGACGCGAACACGTTTCCAAACAAGACGGAAAGTATAAGAACGAAAGAAAGCGACCGTGATGGCGGCAGTAGCAGCACCTATGCCGTGGGCGCTCGTAAATTAAGTTGCGGAACATTGAGTATAATTCTCGTGGCTGCTCCGGCGCGATAAACATGTGGCCGGCTCCGAGTACTGGCGTGCGCTTTTGTTAACAAGGTCAAACGCCTGCGCCATCATCCATGGCGCTGTTTAGGGCAACCGCGGCGTTCGTGTCACGGTTGAGAGGCGGCCGCTTTTAAACGACAGCAACGAGTAATGCTAACGTAAACATCAAGTAAATCACCTTCTTCTCTACCTTCTCCTTGCCTTTATTATTTTTTTAACGCGAGAGTATTCCTTTGTTATTGTATTTCTTCTTTTTTGCGTGCTTCTCTTAGCAGTTTTTCGTGCTAACGAGTGACATAATTTTAGACACCGCTCTCGCACATTTTACTTAGTGAGAACTTCCTTCCTTTTCTCCATTCGAAGCGGGCTGTCTTTAGCAAATAATGCCATGTGCCATATGAGATGAGGCGTAGTAAAGGAAGCCGATATAAATGTGCCATCTCGCATCAGGCAGTAAGTCGAGTAATCCTCTACGATTAGACTCGTTTTAATCCACGTGGCTGCAGCCAGCGTGCTGGTCGTTGCGTAGTCCCGATCGTCTTAGCGAAAGCTCCCGCAAATGTCTTGTGCTTGGGTTAGTCCGCAGCAGATGGCGTACAAATGCGTCTCGTGCCGAGCTCGCACAGTTGGGGCTTAAATAACAAAAGCCTCTCTCGTTGCTCATTACCTGGAAGCATGTAGGAAAGAAAAAGGAAAAGAAAAAAATGGTATCCAATCCGCGATGTGAAGGTAGTTGGAGAGCGAAGCTGTAAGCGACAACTAGAACGATTACCCGTTGCGACGTAGGTTGAAATTATTCTCATGGCAACACCCACATGCACTGTACCTAATTATTAGCCCGGGACGCTTCGACGGCCTGCGACTTGGCTTGCGCCGCTACATATTTCGTGCACAAGCCAACGCAGATCTGCTGCCAGGTGGGCTCTTCTTTTACGTACGAAAGTGTAGTGACATCACTTCCTGCTACGTATGCTGCGGTCAAGCTGCCGTCGCCCCGGCAGCTAGCGCAACAGTAATCTTTACCGGGAAACGTATGCGGGGAGCGCTGCGTGCTTCGCATTACACTGTGGGCGCAGGAGCGCCTTATCATCAATTATGTGCTTCGGATGCTTATTTGAGCTTGGTGTTTATTGAAACGTATGCTGTTCTATATGTCGTATGCGTGATTCCAAAGAATGTATGTACTGTTTGCTTCACTTTGCTGAGTGCATGTAGCGTCAGACTTACGGGGCATGACCCGTTGCATTTGGGGTTATGAGCCAGAGATGATGATAGTTTTCTGTCGACGTTACGCCACGAAGGAGAAATCCCGGGAACCTAGCCATAGACAGCTTCGCTGTAATAATGTTTCCACTCCACAGTGCAGCGCGGTTGATGTGACCTCTTTGAGAGACAGTTAACCGCGCAATGTAGTTTACCCGACTTTTCTGTCCTCAAACCAAGAACCCCTCTCGCCGCGATGTGGTTCTCGTGGTCGCTGGTTCGGTTACTGACCGCGACTCTTACGGTGACGGAATGCAAGAGATGTCCGTGTACTTAGGTGCATGTGAACGATAAAGAAACAGAGATGGTCACGAGTTCTTCACTATACCGCGACGTCCTTCGCAGACTAATGTACAGCTTTGGCACGTAATAATATCCCGCTCACTGCATGTTGATCTGTCCTCGTTGAATTTCGCTAACCGCGCATTGCCTGTATTTCCACGCCTCCGCCTCCTCCTCCCCTGAATCTTTCCTGTTATTGGTTGCCCTTGTGGCTTCAAAACACGGCTCATACACGCGGCAGGTATGAGCCATGGGGTTGGCCACTCGGAACACGATGGAAAGTCAACACAACGAGAACAAGTGAAGAAATTAGACAATCAAGAAAGGAAGCATTAGACGGAGAAATTACAGCAGAATTTTGGCTGGGCATACTTGACAAAGAAAAAAAAAAAACTGCACCGCCATCGGCATTCCTATAGCGGCGCAACCTTCCGGACGCTTCGATTAACTTCTGGAAAGCTGCTATAGGGGTCCTACACTCTTAGAACGGCATATTCTCAAATTTGTACACTTACTGATCGAAATTCTATAGTAACCTTTACTCGAGTAACCTTTAATAAAGGGGCATATTTGAGCACCTAAAAACCAGAAATAAAATTGTAACCTTTACCCAAGTAACGTTTAATACAGGGGCATACTGTCACAATTTCGTGCACCTATAAATTAAGAGGTATATAGTAACCTTTAGTTTAGGTACACGTACTCTTTTTGTATTGTAACATTTCGCATAAGCATTGTAAAGAACGGCGGGTTGCACAACAAGATTGTCACCTTGCCACCCGATTACGACAAGGGGTGCAAGACGCGCACCTCCCGCTCTCCACCTCTCCGTGCTGCAGCTGCGAGGCGTTCAAAGAAGCGACCTTTGCGCTGGAACCCGTCGCCTTCCTCCAGCCCCTTCGACATGGTGACGGGACGAATTCGGTGTGTGGACAATGATTCTAGAGTTCCCCAATGCGGAGCTGATTTGACACGCCTGAAGAAGCTACCGCGGGAACGTCTTGTTTTTGTGCTTCTCACGGTTTGGAGTGGCTCGGAACAATGAGCGACGCGCGATCGACAACGTCGATTTTCCGGAACGGCACCACCTTCAACGCCGTCGCTTGGGCTTCGGAATGTATGTGCCTTTGTGTCTGTAAACTGGTCTTCAGAGCAGCTGCGAGTTGGTGGTGTGTAAACGAACAGCCGCCGCGTCGTAGGACCAGCGGATCGAGTGCATAAAAACTGTGGTTGTGCGATTGTTGGACGCACTTCTCTTGAGCAGTCATGTTAGACTGGTTCACTTCTCTCATGCAGTCCTGTTGGACTAATACTCTTTTTCTCAAGCAGTCATGTTAGACTGAGTTATTTCTGTAAATAAACCCCTTTTCCCTCGTTCTCGATGAGAAGCAGTTCTTCACTTCATCAACGATCTCAGCGTAAATAAGTTGGACGACGGCATGGGCCAGCTACCTTCGAATTCATGCCGTACTCCAATCTTGGCAAAGGACCACGGACGAAGGGATTGAGCCCCCAATCCTGACAACTGGCTGACAGCGGTAGGATGGACTTTGCGACATGGTGCTGTATCTGCGGTGAGTGCTTGGTTTTTGCTTTGACTTTCTAGGCTTCATTTTGTGGTTGTTCTGTTTAGAACAGTAGGGAAGCTAGATTGTTGTGTGTTAGCTAGGTTGTGTTTTACTAGCTAGATTTAGAGAGCAGAATCAAGGCAGTAAAGCAGCAGTCATGGAATTAAGGACACTGCTGAGAGACGAGTTGTTGATTGTTGGTGAGGAACTGGGCCTAGATGTACGTAAGGAAATGCTAAAATCAGAATTATTGCATATCATTTCCGAACAGGCCAGTGAGGAAGAAATTGAACTGGGGTTTGAACTTCTGAAAAAGAGAGAAGAACGAGAGAGAAAAGAAAGGGAGGAACGCGATAAAGATCGCGAGTTAAGAAAAATGCAACTTGAACTTGAAAGCAAACGTTTGGAGTTGTCTCAAGGAAGTGAAGGCGCTCTAGGACGATCAAGTGAGGCAGAATCATACCGCATGGACAGGCTATTAAAGCCATTTGAGGTCGGGACCGACATAGGCTTGTTCCTAAGCAATTTTGAAAGGACTTGCGAGAAGATGAACTTCGGCCCGAGTACATGGCCACAGCGGTTGCTGTCTATGTTGCCGTGTGAGGCGGCGGAAGTAATCGCCAGACTGAGTGTGCAGGATGCATATGATTATGCAAAAGTTAAGGCTAGTCTCCTGAAGAAATACCGCCTTTCAGCCGAAGCTTTTCGGCAAAGGTTTAGGAGCACAGGCAAGAAAGATAGCGAGGGCTATCCGGAGTTTGCATATAGCTTAAAGGCCAACCTAGTCGAGTGGCTTAAAAGCGCGGAAGCGTACGACAGCAGAGACATGATCATTGAATGCATGTGTCTAGAGCAGTTTTACAAAACCATCCCCCAAGCTGTGAAACTGTGGGTGCAAGATAGAGGTAATGTAAACACTGTGGAAAGGGCGGCTGAATTAGCCGAAGAGTACGCAACCCGTAGAAAGTTGAACGCCGAGGAGGGAAACTGGGACGGTCGAAATGGACCGCGGAAGCCATTTCCGTTCAAAAAGGGTGCGCAAACTAGACGATCCGAGCCTGTAGACATGGCGGAAAAGCCCGCAGAAAAGAGCGAGGAGAAAGTTAACGGAGAAACCGCACAAAAAGAACAGAAAAGAAAATTCGAATCTGTCAGACCAATTCGCTGTTACAAATGCCACAAACTGGGACATATAGCTGTAAACTGCGAGAAGCCTAGCGTAGTTTTTTCCTACGTGGAGGAAAAGGATGAGAATATGGAACTTTTAAGTCCATATCTCCACAACCTGCAAGTTAATGGAAAACCATGCCGAGTGCTAAGAGACAGTGCCGCCACGCTGGACATTGTCCATCCGTCTTACGTGATGGTAGAGGACTTCACCGGAGAAGTAGCATGGATAAAACAGGTTGTAGAAGAACACAGCGTGTGTCTGCCCATGGCCAAAGTCAAAATCAGTGGACCATTCGGGGAGCTAGAGACTGAGGCTGCAGTTTCCAAATTTTTGTCACTGCAGTATCCCTACATCTTTTCGAATCGTTCGAATCAGTTACTGCGTGACAGAGGGCTCAAACTGGGAGAGGGCATAGTACAGGCATTGACCCGAGGCCAAGCTCGTAAGATTGCGGCGCTTTCGGCTGAAAATGCTCAAGCTCCTCCAGCTGAAGCAGAAAAGGGGATAGCTTCAATACCCGAATCCGAGCTAGGCCCGAGGGACAAAAGAACAGTTGAGGAGAGCCTGCCAGTTGACCAGCTCAATGAGAGCGTAGCACTAGAGTGTCAGAGTTCTAGCCTGCAGGAAGAGCAAGCAGACGCGCTCACAAGCGAGACAGGGTCGTTGTTATCACCGGCCTCAAAGAACTTTGATCAACTCTTACGCGTGGATAGAGAGTCACTGGCAGCCGAGCAAAAGAATGATGAGAGCTTAGCTAAATTACGTGACACAGCTAAAGAAGGCATTGCTAGGCGCAACGTAACGATACATGAGAGAGGAGGATTGTTGTATCGGCATTACAGAGATCGAAAGGGTAAGATTTTAGATCAGTTAGTCATACCTACTAAGTATAGGGAGGACCTTTTGAGTCTTTGTCATGGAAATGGGTGGTCCGGCCACCTAGGCATAAACAAATCAAAGGAAAGATTGCTTATGGAATACTACTGGCCTGGCTGTTTCAAAGATGTAGAAAACTTTGTAAGATCATGCGACGCCTGCCAGCGTTCTGGTAAACCAGGAGAGACTTGGAAAGCTCCACTGAAGGTAGTGCCCTTAATAACAGAGCCTTTCAGACGGCTTGTAATAGACACGGTAGGGCCTCTTCCAAAAACAAAATCAGGCTACAGGTACTTGTTTACCATGCTGTGTCCGGCTACCAAGTTTCCAGAAGCAATCCCTTTGAAAGAGCTCAGCTCCACCGAAGTAGTAGACGCGCTTTTGACAGTGTTTGCACGAGTTGGGTTTCCAGCCGAAATTCAGGCAGATCAAGGGTCAGTATTCACGAGCGCACTGACTTCCACATTCTTGCAAAAGTGCGGGGTAAAGTTAATACACAGTTCTGTCTATCACCCTCAGTCAAACAGTGTAGAGAGGTGGCATTCGGTGCTTAAGCGAGCTTTGCGTGCGCTCTGTTACGAGCACAAGGAGGACTGGGAGAACTGTCTGCCGGCAACTTTGTTTGCTTTGCGAACGGTTCCACATGAAGCGACAGGGTTCTCTCCAGCTGAACTAGTGTATGGGAGGACACTCCGTTCTCCACTGAGAATGTTAAGAGAGATGTGGGAGGAAAGAGGGGA
Organism: Dermacentor albipictus; assembly: GCF_038994185.2. Taxonomy (NCBI): domain Eukaryota; kingdom Metazoa; phylum Arthropoda; class Arachnida; order Ixodida; family Ixodidae; genus Dermacentor; species Dermacentor albipictus. The sequence continues at coordinate 335,796,905 of NC_091821.1, forward strand.
GAGTCCAACCGTGGTTGAATACGTGCTGAATTTATTGGAACGGCTAAGCGCAACCCGAGAACTAGTCGGAAAGAACATGGAAATAGCTCAAAGGAACGCCAAATTCTATTACGACAAGAATGCGAGGCTTCGTACGTTTAAAGTTGACTTAACGATGAAAGCGGAAAAGTGTAGGTTTGGATGTTCGCAGGTTACTTATCTGGGCCATGTTGTTGGTCAGGACATGAGACGGCCGGCTGAGCTGAAAATAGCTACGATTGGAGATTTTTCTCAGCCGCGCACGAAAACGGACGTTCGTTCATTTTTGGGACTTGTGGGGTACTATCAACGGTACATTCCGAATTACTCGCAATTGGCAAGTCCATTAACAGACGCCCTCCGAAAGGGAGCACCGAGTAACGTACTCTGGGATAAGGACAAAGAGAACGCTTTCCAAAGTTTGAAAACGCTATTGGTTTCTCGCCCTGTGCTTCGCGCGCCAGACTACACAAAGGAATTCATAGTTCAATGCGACGCAAGCGACAGAGGTATGGGCGTGGTACTTAGTCAGGTCGGCGACGATAACGAGGAGCATCCTATCCTCTACGCCAGCCGTAAACTAAATGTAAGAGAGGAAGCCTACAGCGCTTCAGAGAAGGAATGCGCTTGTTTGGTTTGGGCCGCCCAGAAGTTGTCGTGTTATTTGTACGGAGCGAAGTTCATCTTCGAGACCGACCACTGTCCTCTGACGTGGCTCAATCAAATGTCACACAAAAACGGCCGCTTGCTCCGATGGAGCCTCACTCTCCAAGAGTACAACTTCTCCGTTAGATATAAGAAGGGAAAGTTGCATAGCAATGCGGATGGTTTGAGCAGGCTAATTTGAATTCTGCGTTTGAGGGTTCCGCCTAAATTTTAGGGTTACTAGTGTTAATTTTATTAAGCGAAGAAGATCCCCTCTCATTTAGCAGGATTCCCTCCATGATTGCTGAATTTGTCAGCAGGAATTTGCTTCAGAAATTGGCATAGTGAAATGCAGCATTTTTTTTTGTTTCTGCACTTATGTTGTTGTTGTTTTTTTTGAAGCCTAGCGAGTCTAAAGTGAGAGCCAATGCACGTCATCTCGGCGCAGAGCCGTGTTGTGGGGTTCATTTTGCAGTTGCCTGTCCTTGTTGGATGTTTTGGGGCGGTGACATCAATGCACAAGTGGTCGCTGCGAGCCAAGACATCAATCCCCCCCTGACCAGCAGCCGTTCTCTTCCTGCCTAGCGGTTGTCAGCGCTAGACAGTCGAGACTTTTGGGGCCATGGAGGCGCTGTAAAGAACGGCGGGTTTCACAACAAGATTGTCACCTTGCCACCCGATTACGACAAGGGGTGCAAGACGCGCACCTCCCGCTCTCCACCTCTCCGTGCTGCAGCTGCGAGGCGTTCAAAGAAGCGACCTTTGCGCTGGAACCCGCCGCCTTCCTCCAGCCCCTTCGACATGGTGACGGGACGAATTCGGTGTGTGGACAATGATTCTAGAGTTCCCCAATGCGGAGCTGATTTGACACGCCTGAAGAAGCTACCGCGGGAACGTCTTGTTTTTGTGCTTCTCACGGTTTGGAGTGGCTCGGAACAATGAGCGACGCGCGATCGACAACGTCGATTTTCCGGAACGGCACCACCTTCAACGCCGTCGCTTGGGCTTCGGAATGTGTGTGCCTTTGTGTCTGTAAACTGGTCTTCAGAGCAGCTGCGAGTTGGTGGTGTGTAAACGAACAGCCGCCGCGTCGTAGGACCAGCGGATCGAGTGTATAAAAACTGTGGTTGTGCGATTGTTGGACGCACTTCTCTTGAGCAGTCATGTTAGACTGGTTCACTTCTCTCATGCAGTCCTGTTGGACTAATACTCTTTTTCTCAAGCAGTCATGTTAGACTGAGTTATTTCTGTAAATAAACCCCTTTTCCCTCGTTCTCGATGAGAAGCAGTTCTTCACTTCATCAACGATCTCAGCGTAAATAAGTTGGACGACGGCATGGGCCAGCTACCTTCGAATTCATGCCGTACTCCAATCTTGGCAAAGGACCACGGACGAAGGGATTGAGCCCCCAATCCTGACAGCATACAGTCTTGCAACTCTTCACCAGCGCGTCATTCTGCGCATGCCCATGAATATAGGACAACCGACTTTCGGCCATCCGCCAAACTTCGCCGCAATGCACTAGCCCAACTCACTAAGCAGCACTTAACAAAAATTACATTTCATAAGATTGGGCGAATTTAAACAACTGTCAGTTAGCTGTGTCAGGACGATACTCTCTTGAATATGTGGAAACAACGACTAAAGGCCGTAAAAGCGTATGTTATCAGAAAAAAATATATATCCTTTGCACGTAGGTAATGGAAAGTTCTTGAACTTCGGGTGACCTGAAATACAATTTTTTTTTAAGCGCTGCTCAATGAGTTCCGTTAGTGTACTGCAGTGAACTTGAATGGATGGCCGACGGAGCCATGTACAAAATTCACGGGCATGCGCAGAAAGACGCGCGGGTGAAGAGGTGCAAGGCTGTGCCTATAAGAAAAATCATAAAAAAAGTTCATGAAAATGGCCGGAGGGGCTATGTGCAAGATTCTTGGACATGACTCTGTATAAAATTAATAAATATGCAGGTCTTAAGACAAAATGACATTTTATTGCGGTGAAAGCTTCATAGCTGCGACAGAAATAAGAATTTGCGCGATAGACAACACAATTATTTAGGGTCAAAATTTTACTAATTAGCTTTTTTTTCATTTCTTTAGGAGATATGTGATAGCGTATTGAAGGCGGCCAGTACTCGAAGCGTACCAGTTTGACATAGATTGTGCATTGCACGATTTTCCAGCAATTGGAAGTCACCATCTGCAGTGAAGTGCGCTGCTGTTTCAGGTATTGTTTCTGCACGCCCTGCAACAACATTCTGTACAAAAATATCTCAACTGGAACAGCAATACATTTTGCGGCATGTTTGCAGTGTGCTTTCCTGAGAATATTCTGCGGCAGAATACTTCCTGCAACCGGATGTGGAGTGTTGATTGAACAGTTCTGCCGTTTACCACAATTAGTTATTTACACGATAGCCTGTCAAGTATTGGTAATGCTCGTACTAACGATTATTGCGGAAATTCTGTTGCGGTCGCTATACATTGTTCAGCAGATATAAACATTTCGACTCAAATTCTGTATTTTTAGTATTCCAAGACAGTCCGGATCACAGCGGATCACAGTACGTTTGCCGCCTTGCTACTTTTTTAGCGCAGGTCATCTACACAAGGCAGCTTGCATGCAGCAATTGGTGTAGAAAGCACGATGCATCGTAAAAGTTGTACCTTTTGAATCTTTTGCTGCGGTTCATGTTGAAAGAGAGCTTTCTGCAAACAGTATGATGAAGTCATCACATTATAGCGAGACAAGCGAGACATTATAGCGAGCCGCACACCATATTTAACATGTTAGTGCCGGCTGGGCGTATCATATCAGCATCGCAATGCGACAGAGTAATCAGCAAACTTCCAATATATGCAATAGATCCCCTGCGCCACGAATTACAACTTATATTTTAAAATATTAATTACAACCTAAAGGCTACGAGACATTTGGCGTTGCAGTAATCTTTAAGATAGCAGCAACGGAAATTAACAAAAACACAATTATCAAGTTGGTTTAGTAATCTAGTAACATTTATGTAATAGATTACTTGTAACTAAAGGTAAACCTAAGCGTTAGCGTTCTAAGAATGTGGTACTGAGCTGACGCGCACCAAATGACAACAGGCTTGATTTCGATAACGTTGAACGTTAGTTGGAAGTAAGCAAAACATTATGCGGAGAAAGTGGCAGCATGGTAAAAGAAAAAGAAAGCTTCTTCAGTTTCGTTGCAAAAGGAAGAAATTAGTATAGGGAGATCAGATCTATGAAAGCAAAAATGTGGACGCGGAACTCCCTACAACGGAGGCTTGATAATGTCACTTCACATTTTTGTGAAAGGCGTTCGCTCGTGTTCCACGAAAATTGTAGTTGTTGGAAATCATATTACGACCCTTAAGCTTGTTTCTCTTCGGCGCTCCTTCATGGCCCGTCGCGTTGTGTTTCTATTTTTGGCGCGAGTGCGCTCCTTGCCAGGTTCTCCAATCCATCCCCGTTGAAATTCGAGAGGAAGTTCGCGGAGACACAGTAAAGAAGCGCATTAAGGCGGAGAAAAATAAACGAGGGAACTCTGCGAAGTCTGTGCAGGGGCTCAAACAGAATGTTTCGCGAGGCCCAGAAGGAGCAGTAAAGTTAATTTTCGTCCTATCAGAACGTCGACAAGGCAGAGCCTGCGAAGATTTTTTGCTGTCTTTATATATGTATATATGCGTTTGAGGAGCCTCCATCCCGAGGCGGCGCTTGTGGTAGGCGGTTTTACGTGCTCCACAGGGGGGGGGGGGTGCTGCAGGACCTCGCGGAGCGGGCAAGTGGGTCGTATCGAAAAGTGCGCAGTAAAAACTGGCCTGCTTCATCACCGCCTCCGGCGCAGGGCTGCCGCATGTCTGCGCCGCGTCGGGGCAACGCCAGCTGAGGGCTGTAAAGCGCCTTATTACCGCCGTTGATGCGGCCGCCCTGCATATGCCGCGGGTTACGCACTACATGCATTCTGGCTGCAGCTGTGCAGCCGCAGATATCGTAAACAGAGGCAATATGCGGTATAGAGATCTCGACCTGTACCGAAGCGTGCAGCGAACGCACCGGCCGTATGTGCTGAAATGTCATCGATACATGGAAATTGAGGCTGTCTCTTCTCCGCCCAAACGACGTACTAATTGGGCGAATGTGAACTGTGCTAGCACGAGCCGTCGAGTTGTTCTTTCGCCGGGAAAAAGATCGTCGCATCGAACACACTTATTGGAATGTGTGTTAAGCTACCTAGCGCTATACCCTTTTTCAAACCTCCAAAAACGTATTTTAATCCTTGCAGCTAATACACCATAGACGTCGAAGCTGTATACGGGAGTTCTTAAAACTCTTTAGAAGGTCTATATAGGGAGCTAACTTGCAACTGTCCGTAACTTACCCAGTGGGGTGTCACCCGTGCTCTTGGGACATAGGAGTGACAACACAGTAGCGCAAATAATCGCAAGGACACTTACTGCGCCTTTTGTACACCAATCTAATATACCCAACCGAATGATTACCGAAAGAACGTGCCGATGGGCGCGCTACAAATCGAGGAAGTCCGACTCGTTCGCGTGTACGGTCGTGCGAACGGTGGCGCGTTCAAACGACCGTGTTCGTTCATTACTGTGTCCTGCTCCTAGGCCTCGCGAGACGGTCTCGCAGAAGCGTGCTTTGTGGTTATGGTGTTGGGCTGCTAAGCACGAGCTCGCGGGTTCGAATCCCGACCGCGGTGGCCGCATGTCGATGGGGGAGGAATGCGAAAACACCCGTGTATTTCGATTTCGGTGCACGTTAAAGAACCCCAGGTTGTGAACATTGCCGGAGTCCCTCACTACGGCGGGCCTCATAATCAGATAGTGGTTTTGGCACGTAAAACCCCATAACTTAACCAGCAGCCCGAGCTCATGTACCCGGTGTACCAGATGTGTAGTGCCGCAGAATTGTAGGCTGCAGCTTTGGCAACATCCTGGGGCATAATAATTGCACGAATGTGTGCCTTAAAAAAATTAATTAAATGGTCTCTGTATCGTCAGTATGTATACGGTGTTCCTAGTTGTATCATTTGTATTATTTTTGTGAATAAAACAACTAACTGTCCTAGATAACCGTGTCTTTATCATTTCGTTGTTGTGTGACTTCATGTCACAAATACAGTGTTGTTTTAACTGGATGGAATTTTATAAAAAAAAGGGAAATTTTGCGATGTTATCTTCCGATATTCTATCAGGTTATGTGTCTTCGTGACCACTAGGAACTCGGTATAGTGCGAAATATGGCAAATAATTAATAAGGATATCTTCAATCTTCAATAACTGCTTAATTAATAACTGCAATCTTCAATAACTGCTTAATTAGCAATTACAATGTGAACGTTGCAATTCGGGAATTGAGGACTCAAAGTCATATTATTAACTAAACAAAAACTTCTCTAAATAAAGTCGTCTTGGGCACTAGAGCCTGCAGTACTTTGGCAATGTGGACGGCCCATTATGGCAATACCGAAAGAAATATGAAATAGCGCACCAGTGAGGCCGATATCTCCACCCTCTCTATTGCCAGTGCAGACCTACAATAGCGCAAGCTTCCGCTGACACGGGCTTCACTGCAGCCTTCTCTCTTCCTATTTTTATTTTTTCATGGTGACGCCAGTAATAGACGCGAAGCGTGCTCCATTCCGTTCCCAATCTTGTGGTGGCACCGCAGCTCGGATAATTACGTTTGACAATAGCAGCAAATGAACAAAGTGCTTTATGGATGAGAATGAAGGGAACTCGTAATTGACGTAATTGTTATGCGGAAAGCCGCAAGGTGCAGAGAGGTAATTAAGGGAAAATGAGTAGATTAGGAAAATGGTAGAGCGGCCGCCCCGGAAAGGCGGTGGTTCCGGGTTCGAGTCCCTGTCCAGGACGAATTTTTCTTCAACTGCGAGGCTTTTCTTTCGAGAAACCGGTATGGGTTTCCTTTGTAGCAGCTGCTACGAATGGGTAGATGTCTCGTTATCCCTTAATTAATTCTCTACACCTTGCGGACGATGTGTGTGTGCTGTGCTCTCTCTCTCTCCCTCTCCCCCTTCCCCATCTTTAATCTCCCCCATCCCTCTCCCATGTGTAGGGTAGCAAACCGGTTAAGCTAAACTGGTTAACCTCCCCACCTTTCCTTCTCCACTTTTTCCTTCCTTCCTGTACACCTTGCGGGTTTCCGCAGAACTATTACGTCACACTCTCGCATTTGCTTCGAGTTGACAAATTCGACTTCGCCCTGCCATCTGCTGGCCGACTGGTTAGCTCAGATGGTAGAGCGGCTGCCCCTGAAAGGCGGTGGTCCCGGGTTCGAGTCCCGGACCAGGACGAATTCTCCTTCAACGGCGAGGCTTTTCTTTCGAGGAACCGGTATGGGTTTTGTTTGTAGCAATTGCTACGATTGGGTGGATTTCTCATTTTCCCTTAATTAAAAACTCATAATTGTCATAGCATTGGCATGCGCGTAGCAGGTGGCGTTTTATAATGGGGTAGGGAGATCAGCGTCACTGAAACGCTGTTTAATTTTCTTGTGGGTTCACGGCTGCCCACAGCCAAATTACCGCACGCCGTAGTACCTACGACAATTTTTGTGAAGTTGTTGGCCAACACATGACTGCCGCGCTTCAATTTCGCAAATGCTATATTGTCTCTAAAATTTGTTTACAGGAGCCTACCTGAGAAATTCGACGTCAATCCGAGCATATCTTGATGTGTTCTTACTATTTGTGCAGTCGGCCATTTTTGGTACCATCTTTCGGTCACGCCGACGCCGACGGATTTTCGCGTAAAGGGACACAAGATGCTTTCGCAATAAAAGGTATAAAATCATAAAGTATCATTGAGTTGTCCTTTTTCTCCTCGCCACGCGTATATAAAATTGATTAGGAATTTTGTTATCGTAGAATGAATGAAACTGTGTGTCGTGTTAATTAAAAAGCGTTTTTTTTTTCTTTCCGAACGTTTGTTCCCTCCTGACGTAGTCACGCTTCAATCGCCCATAACCACCCTTGCTGATGTCGGTGACAATTTGTTCTGAGCCACTTCGTGCCCGAAGCCTCGCGACCTGCTTGGATCGACCTTGCGAAAGCTGTGAGAGAGCTACGCCTTTAAAAACCAACTCTGCCCTGGTGACATCTACAGAAGTCACTTTGTTGGCTAAGCAGCTCTCTTCATTCTATTCTTTTCCTCTCTGTAGCGCTTGTTCCCGCTGAGCGTATCGGCGTCTATCGGCTAGTATCTCCCATAGACGAAAACCCTTGACTCGTTATTTGCCTTTCGAACTGAAAGCCTCTGTCATGTCAATTAATACTACTTCTTTGTGAAATGGTCTGGCCTCCGTCTCGCTCTTTGACTAGTATTTAATACCGTACGCGGTTTCACCTGGAATCTCATGCAGTTTGTACACGTTATGTTTGCGTCGCCAAGAGTGTAATGCACAAGTATTTGCGCCGTTCGTGCTGCTCAGTGTCGCGTTGCAGTTACAGTGACGCACCGCAAACAAGACTACTTAGTGCGAATAAAGAACCTGACTATTTATTGGGAGAACTTGTGTTCAGAAAGAAAACTAACACTAAAATGACAACGATAGTGGCTTGGAACAGTTTTCGAATCAATTGCTGGTCCTCGCCTACGTTGGACTCTGTACATCGCTGTTCGCGACACGAGGTACTGTGATCAGACGCGCCTCGTTTGCCAGACATTGGAGACAACGTTCAAGAAGTTTCATGTACGGTCTTGCGCCAAGGTAGAACTTGGTAGAAGTTATTTACTGTATCTTCAGATACTGCAGACTTTAATGGGGATATCGCAAAAACATGGGAAAACAAAGCGCGCGCCCGAACACGCACGCCCTCGTACTACGCATGATAATATTGGAAAAATTTCTCTACCTTACGTCCAAGATTATATCTAATCGAGCTACCAACGTGCAAAGTACAGGTAGTAGTAATTTCGTGTTGTGTTTGTAATGAAGCGCGCAAGATGTGTATGCGCGCGGGGGCGCGTCCTCCTTGGGCGACGCGAGCTGTTTTCGGCTCCAGAGAAAGCAACTGCGTCGCCTTTCGTGCATGATCACTGGCTGAGCGCGCGAAAACATCTCCTCCGGAGGTCGGGGTCGCTCTGGCGGCGAGGGGAAGGAGGGCCCGTGGGAGAGCGCCCGCCGGTGCCCTGGCGACGCCACAGTTCTGTCGCTCAACGTCCGAGTCCCCGCCGCTCTCTAATGCGCCTGCACGCAGCTTCCGCTCCAGGCATTCTGGCGCTGGCGTCGCAAGCGCTAATATCCCTCAGCATCTGAATGACGCCAGCTGGGAAACTACCTCTGCGTGCGAATGTCGGTTGTTGGGCACTTTTTGCGCCGCCTATCATTCACATAACAAAGAGTGTCTATAGCTGAGTTGTCACATTTGGCGCATGTTTTAGTTGATTTGGTACATAGCAGGTGTCGCGACAATACGTGAATACCAAACGTAAACGTAAAGGTTTGTCTGATTTAGATGTGTTATCCGTGATATGTTTTGAAACAGGGAGGCTTTGAAACAATTGTGCGACGCGCGTTTAAACTGGGTCAGTCAGCGTGACGCATTTCAAAGCCAACGTGTTAAACCGGCAAACGGCACCGAACAAATATTACAGCACGCTGCGTGCTCTCGTCCGGTTTGAAGCTTGGCGCAGCGAGCGCAGCCTCTCCGACCACGGTATAACCTGTCCGGCCGTACGACCGTGTTTTTCTTTCTCTAGCTCCGCAGTTCGTCCGTTCGTGCGTTACCGCCAGCGCCACGCGGGGAAGCTTAAGGGAGCTAGAGAGGAAATCCGGCCGTCACACCATAATTTAACCGACGTAAACGAAGCAGGTGCCGTCGGGGGAGCGCACGGAGTTTGCGACGGCGTCTGCTACGACCGCGTCGCGATCATCATCACCACAGTCTCCCTGGTTGGCGCCAGCAGCGGTTTCGCTTCCTCCCTCGGCTCGAACTCCACTGGGGAAGTGTCTGTGTGTGTGCGTGTGGCGTGCTCGTTCTCCGTTCCCTCGCTCCCGCGGTTCGCCCCCGGTGCCGCGGGCGGGCGGGCCGACGTGCGCGCGTGCGTGCGTCTGTGCTGTGCGCGTGGAGCGCTGCCTTGGCTCCGGCCAGAGAGCTCCGAGAGTCTGAAAACAGCGTTGGTGCCAGCGCCGGGCAGCGCGTCTTCCAAGCAGGCCCGGAGATGATAGCCATGGAAGCGCCGCTAAAGGTAAATGGTGTGCGCAGAGCGATTCCGCCCGCGGGACCGCGTGTGGTCGCCGAGTCCACGCTCTCGCCTGCGACCGGTCGCATGTGTCGCTGGCCTCTCGGTCCCTCCTCGGCGGCACGCGGTGTCCGCGCTCGCACGCATGGTCGTCGCCCGCGCCGCCCGCAGAGAGGTCGACGTCCTCGACGAACCGATCGCGGCTCCGCTCTTGTCGGGCTTGATGACGGAGCGGTGTTGGAAGAAAGAATCCCGATTGTTTCCTCGTTTGCTTTCTTGTTTCCGCTACGCGCATGTTCGTGTCGTCGGTGGCTAGTCTTTTCTTTTTTTCTTTTGCATTAATTTCCCTGCCACCTGCGCCTATTCCGCGTATAACGTCAATAGGCCAGTGATAGACTCGCTGTGTGGGATCCCCCCGGATAGAGCCGCGCACGATGCGTCGATTGTGTTACGGTAGTTAGCGAGACGAGTGCCTTTGCAGCTGCGCGCGCGCGTGCCTGGGTCGGCGCAAGTGTGTGCGGGTTCCCCGGATGCGACCGAATCAGAGCACGGCTGCGGGTCACAGTTAAAGCGCTTTCACAGCTGCTCGAAGAGCTGTGATCATTCGTGCCAGACCCCTGATTCACGTACACATCTTTTTTATTTCTTTTCTTAAAGCTCTTTTGTTTTAAACACCGAAGTGGAATGGGGTTTTCCGTGCATACTGACTCGTGAGTTCTGCTGCGGCCTTCCGTGGCACACACCGGTTAAACATGTTTTTGAAAGATGTGAAAAAAAGTAAGAAAGAATAACAAACGACCGGAAGCCATGTGAGATGGTCTGGTTCAATATCTCAGACCGCGTGGATTTCCAGCGAGCGTCTGTTGCGCATTATGCGGAAGCAGAGCTTATAATTGCGGAAAAGGACCGCTTCCGAGGAGTTTGCTTTCGTAACATTGGTCGCAGCAGTCCCGGAAATTAGCGCGTGTATCGCGTTTCGCTTGTGCGTTCAAACAAAACGAACCATCAGAAAATTGACAGAAACGTTTAAGGCCTTGATATCCTCATCAATGTTGGAGCCGTACAAACAGGGAGGCAGCGGGCATTCGAAGCGTTGGGAAATTTCTTGCCGCAACTTTTACGGCGGATATGGGTGTTCCAGTTAGCAAGTTGTTGTTTCTGCGAAGACTAAGTAATTTTTAAAATTGCCTGTGGCAGATAGCAATATGCTACTCTTTGAGGTGGTCTGCTTGAAGAGGCAGACATATTACTTGCGCGAAAAATTGAAAAGCATAATCGACTAATTAAAGAAATGCGTGAATTAAGTGTTAAACTAATTACTTTACGGCACATAAATTACCGTCTTATGCATTGAAGAACGAACGTAACTGGCCCGCCAATGTATTTCTTCGCAAAGTTCTGGAATTAATATCTCTGAACTGATGTCATCCTGAGAATGGGTTCTACTTGAATCCGCCTTGCGATCTTTTTTCCTGTCTACAATTTGTAAATTACAATATGTGCTGTTGGCTAATTAGAACTGAATTAGTGAACTTTGTTAATTAGTCGATTATGAATTGCGATTTATTGTGTAAATGATGTCCGCCTGTTTTAGCAGTGCACATCAAGGATTAGCATCGGCTATCTGCCAACCGTGATTTTTAAAAATTACTGTCTTTGCAGAAACACCCCGGCCGTATGTCTCCTTATAGTTCAAACCGCCTTTGTAATGTAACGGCAGAACGCCAAGAAACGTAACGATCGTACGGCCAAGTGTTCTAGATCATTGGTGGGATTAATACCAGTTTGCAAGGAGGCGAACGAAGAAAAAAAAAAAGAAACAGTGTCAGTAAGGTTTTTCCTCAGTGCCCCACTTAAATGTAAACGCAAGTTGAGGAGGCGAATCCTAGTTCAGTAATCCTCTTAGCCGCCTGCCCGCCGGCAGGAGAGCAGCGTAAACACGCGATTAGTCCATTGTGTTACAGTGTCACGGCTCTTTAATGTAATCAGGGGTCATATAAGGGCGTCGTATCCGTAGCGAGCCGCTTTTCTCTGTGCAGCGAACTATGGAACCTCGCCTTCCTGAGTGGCCGAAACCGGCCGGACTTGTTCGACGGCTTTCCTTTGCTAAAAAAAAAAAAGTTAAAGAAAAAGACACTACGAAAAAGAAAGGCAAAAAAATGCACAGCGCGTCTCAATGATTTGCAACGGGCGAGTGCGGTTAAAGCCCCCGTTCAATAGAGGTGCGCGAATATCACTTTTTCGAATACGAGTATAGTAAGTATCGAATATCGTATAGTCAAGTGCAGACACACATATTTATAGTATGAATATTATGTATCATTAGGTACCACGTTTGCACTGGCTAGCGAAACACGCACACACATCACTATTGTCAATAGCTGAACTGCAGGAATAGCCTCTCAATATATTTAGATAGCCTGGTTTAAAACAAGCTTTTCAAGAATGGATGGCTGCTCTATGAATAGACGCTAAATAAGTGCTTGTTAACGCAAAAAAAAGAGAGATAGAGAGAGAAAATGTTGAAGGACTTGCTTGCCAAAGACACATGCAAAAAGGCCCGTTCCAAGAAAGAAAACATCACTGACTTTAACGTAGAAGATAAAACTGCTGCAGGACTAGACTGCAAGAAACACTAATATTATAGACGGCAAGCAAAAATCGCAGGTTTTAATGTAGGCTGCCGCCGCGAAACCGAAAACATGGCTTGCATTACCCATTTTGTTCCTGCATGGCTTCAAAATATCTTAGCCTTGTTTCACTTCTAATCAATTGCGATACTTTGTTTGGCAGACAGAGAGAAGCAACCAGTCTTCAACAGTCTGTTCTTGCGAAATATTTGGTCACTTTTGGGTGTTAGAGAATAGCAAATAGTTAATTTTCGATTACAAATAGTGTGTAATATGTATATTTCGTATTCGAAACTTCGAGTATTCGCCCACCCCTTCTATTTCACAAAGTTGACGGGAACATTCATTGAAATCGAAAGCTTTGTTAAATCGAAAACAGTTAACACACTCACGCGAATAGAAATATACTTATTCGATAGCAAGAGATCGTAACAGTAGTAATTATTTTGGCCTAGCCCACGTGCTTATTGCCGAGCCCGTTGAGCGCGTTTTGTGTTTCTTCATGGGAGCGGCGAACGTTACCAGATCGGTGGCGTCCATTACCTGAACTGAAACCTGGCATACTCATATGTTCCCCATACTTCAACCATATGTTCCTTCAATACTCATTTTTATGGGTCGACGGGCGATGGAGGCGGTGTTCCAGCAGCACCTGTACAGAAAGCGGCCGATTGTCCAGTTTTTGGAAAGCAGGTGGTCGATGTTTTCTTCGGTGCCACATACTTTTGTGCTTCTTAAGGACGACGGGATTGTGCGACCATCGGTGTCTATTAATGCAATTTCTGTAAGACCACACACGTCAGCGGACTCACCGCAATTTCCTTCTTTCCTTCCCTCCTCTCTCCCTGTTATCTTCGTTTCCCCCCTTTCCCATTCCCTCGGTGTAGGGTAGCCAACCGGACGTTATTCTGGTTAACCTCCCTGCCTTCTACTTATCTCTTTCCCTCCTCCTCCTCCTTCAATACTCAGTTAACTCGAGCGAGACGTTGTTTTCACTTAGTTGCTTCGAGGACGACAATTGTGAGGCTCTGTGAATACCTGCTGGGTAACCGAAATATCTTGCCAAATTAATTTGCCAAGTTTTGAGAAATCGTGTTTCGTTATATCTATATTACGCTGCATTGCGAATAACCGCAAGAGACCCGCCGTTCCGAATGGGTTTTTTTTTTTACTTTCTTATACCTGCGTGTCGTGCCCCGGCAGCGTTTGGAATAGCGCGGGCTCTTAAAGGCTCGTCCACATTGAAAACCACTTTGGCGCATCCCGAATCAGTGCCGACTATGCGCGGATGCTGAGTAGGGTGCTTACCGATAGATGGCGTGCGCGTGCCAGTCTTTATCGACGTTAAATTTTTATACTCTGCGCATTCGTGCTAAATCATGCGCCTTATCCGAAGGACACGTGCAGCAGCAAGCATTACGTCGCCACAGTCTATATACACCATTATTTGTTGCTTTGTTTTGCGCTCAGGGCAAAATAACCAACATGGTTTTGTTTTCTTTTCATATAAGCGATAGCTGGTGACAGGAGATAATCATTGAGACATTTGAGCGAAATCGGAACATTATGAAAGTTTTGTTTGAAAAACGAGCTATACGTGATGACATAAAGTTGCCAATTTTAAGAATACTGGGATGTGAACATCGTTTATATTAATTGTGATAACGGCTGTTCATTATTCGATTCGCATTCGATTCGATTAGCTTCTTGCACTATTCGATTCGCATTCGATTCGCTCTCAAAAATCACTATTCTCACAACCCCTATCCTCGTGTTGAAGGATCGAACCCCCTGGTTGAATGTTTCAGCCCGGGAATGAGCAACATTACCGGCTTTGAAAGGGAATATCGTATTTGGTTTTTCTATAGGAGGCAAGCACGGGACTGGCGCCGCCTGCAAACAAACACTTTCCCACATTTATACAGGCTACACAAAATGTACCCAGACAAATACAGCAACACATGCCCGTGGTGCGAAGGAACACCGACATTGGAACACATAACATTCCAGTGCGCGTCACGTCCGGCGGCTGCCACCTCGCCGCTGCTAGACAACACTCTACATAACTGGTCGTGGGAGGCGCGACTCGCGGAAGTGGAATTGGGAAGCCAACAGGCGACCCTTGACCAGGCCCGGCGAGCCGCTGTAACCAGTGGGGCCCTGGAGGAGGGGCTCCACCCACCATAACCAAACAGTCTCTATTACAATAAACGTTTACTCTCTCTCTCTCTATTGACCCACCGTGTACACGCGCTTCTGCACGTATCGTGCGCTTAGTCACGATTATTAAAAGAAAGAGAGAGAGAGGCGCTCGGGGTACGGTCGCATAGGCATTCGTTCACTGTAAAAAGGCAGCGCGTTCGAGCCGTTCTTACGGATAGTAGCCTGCGTCTTTGTGGACGCAGCAGAATTGACGGGCCATGCGGACCCGCCTGCGGATTTGATAGCCAGTGCCACCGAGTTCGCGTCCTTGGCCAGGACGACATGTCTCAACGTCGCGATTTATGCATCGTGTCCGAGTGAAAAGCGCGTTCGGAAAAGTAAGCGATGGCCGCCGACGTCTTCTGTATAGCGGTGTGCGCGATGTTCGTTCGACCGAGAAGATTTATGAAAAAAGGGAGCCGAGCGGCACGTAATTGAATGCACTCTCTTTCCCTCGCGACCGGCCACTGGTCTTCAGTCCCGTAACATATATTGGCCGCGTGCTGTGCTGACAGGGCTTTTGAACCCAATCGTGACTCACGCGTGGGCCGTCTATATATCGTCCCACTCGCTGCAATAGCCTGCGTTAGAATAGCTTTGTTTTTCGTCCTCCCTCGTGCGCTTTTGCAAGCAGCTCTTCCCGGCGAGGCTTCTCGATCGTGTCGGCGCTTCCACGAGACTGAAAGGCGTCGGGCGCTTGTGTGGCGGTTCTTAAGAAAGAACGGCCATTATTTACATCCATTTGGATCTTCAGAGCGGCAGGGTGGACGGGATACTAGACTATACGTGTGTGCTAAGTCGGCCGCGAGAACTTTTGGGGGGTCTTCCCGAGGCTTACTTTTATCTTCTCCTCCTCATTTCGAGGGTTCTTCATTTCAAGGGTTACGACACTTTGTCATGGTTAGGAAAGACGTCAGAAAAGGCATCTGCGGCCTTCCAAATACGGGTGCTGTATATGCTCAGTCCGCTGAAGGACTACCATTACCAGGAGGCATTGTCTGCTGCCTTCCCCTTAATCATTCTCTGGCGGAGAAAGTGTCTATCCGGCGACTTCGCGTGGGTGCGGCCTTTGTACGCCTCGATTCCATAAGCTGTGCCTCGGGTTAAACATCTGACGGCCCACGTGGGCTGTGCAAAACGTTCTACTTCGGCTTCCACAGCGGACGTTTCACCATCCACTGTGGCTCTGCTCAGGAGCGAGGGCGACTCGAGATAAAATTCTAAGAGCAGCCCAACGACGTACGAACTGGTCCAACTGACAGCAGCGCGCTCTGGGCAATGGACCATAAGTTCTCTAAGCTCTTGCTTCAATTCTCACACGATGAGGGCTTGCGCGCTTTTGTGCTATTTTTACTTCTTATACTATATATTTCTGTGCTATTTTTGGGACCGACTGCAGGACGAATGCCTCTCCCAGCGATCTCGAATTAGTCCTGTCGTGCGCCAGCTGATTTCACCTCATGCCTGCAAACTTCCTGGTTTCATGAAACCACGTCATTCTCCGCCGTCCTCGACTGCGTTCCCTTCCCTTCGCACCCATTCTGTAACTCTAAACTTCTTATCTGCCCTACGCGTTATGTCGCCTGCCTAACTCTATTTCTTCTTAATGTCCACTAGAATATCGACTACCCCCGTTTGCTCTCTGATCCACATGCACCGCTGTGTTCCTGTCTCTTAACGTTGCCTCTAACCTTTCTTTCTCTGCCCCATAGGTCGCTAGCAGTAGAATGTAATGATCGAGCAGTTTTGAAGAATAGCGGTAAGCTGCCGTTAATGACTGCCTGCTGTAGGCAGTTGAACCCAGTTTTATTCTTCAGTAAGCGCCCTTCTCATGATTAGGGTTCCTTGTCAATAACTGCCCTAGATAAACGTATACTCTAGCACAAGTCCTAAAGGCCAATCACCCGCCCTGGTTTGGCCTAGTGGCTATATGGCGCGTTACGCTGCTTATTATATAAGCCCGAGGGCGCGTGACGATATACCGACCGAGGCGGCTGCATTTCGATGGGGGCGAAATTTATAAAAAAGAAAAAAAGAACGCCCGTGTAGCGTGCATTGAGCGCACTTAAAAAAAAAAAAAGAACCCAGGTGGTCGAAATGAATCCGGAGCCCTTCACTACGGCCTGTCTCATAATCGTATCCTGGTTTCCTCCAGTAAAGCCCTAGAACTTAATTTTAATTTTTTGACTGCCAATCATAAATTTTCATTCTCTTGTAGGCCTATTATTGAACATTGCCATTGTCTTCTTACACTTTGTCGGCTAAGGTCACGAATCATTTGTTGCAAATCATCATCAGCGTTGCTAAACAGGACAATGCCACTTAACACCGTAGGTTGCAGGGATCCCTTTTCTTTTTCGCTTGGGTTGCCACGCGGCATAACTTCACTGTGGAATTAAATATAAGCATGCAGGTCGCTGAGATATTCGCCGTCGATCCTCACTACTAACCCCTCCCAGCTAAGAGCTTCACTATTCTAATAATAGTCTAATAGCTTTCATAACCACGTATGTCGGAGGGCACTCTGACAATTTGGAAAAAAGAAAGGAAGACAAAGAAACAGCTGACCTCTGCGTTTCCTCCTCCTGTGAGCTCGTCTACTGCGACATCAGCAGCCTCACAGCGAACAGCACCATCTTGCTTGCTTGCTTGCTTATGCTGAAAGAACGGTGCTATTTTCTCGAAGCCAGACAGCTCCCCCTTCGCGATGCGCATTCTGCTAGAGTAGTGCTGCCCGCTGTGCCCTCCAAAATGCACGCCCCAGATGCCGCCACTCTCATGCGCTCGAAAGCCCGCACAACTTGCCAAGCGCCAACCGTCCGAATCCGAACTGCGCGTTGCGGCGTGTTAATAAGTAATGGTGTGACGCAAATGGCGGACGGACAGACACAGCAAACGCACTCTCGAGCTTCCATTTAACTTCCGTCGCCGCAAAAGACTGCGATTTCCGCGGGATCGTTTTCGGCAGCCGAGGCGCAGTGAGGCATGCCGCGAACTTAGCTTTCTAAGTAACACCCCGGACGACAGTAGACCGTTCTTAGCTGAGTCTCGAAAAGGCAGGTGGAAAGAAGGGCAATACGAGTAGAGTCGTGAAGGCGGGGGCGGTGGGGGGAACAAGTGTTTCCGGTAGCGCGTGCGCTATATACAGGGCGTCGCAAAGACGGCGGTCGTTCTGTTTACGATTCCGGGGGCTACGCGAGCCTGCTGTCGGTACCGCCGCCAATTTCTCGCCGGCGGGACAATCGACGCCGCCGAGTGAAAGACGGACAGCTTCTGCGACGGCGACACGCTCGAGGTGAACGTCGAAAACAAGAAGTCGGGCAGGGCCCGTATACGTTCGCGGTGGCGAAGCTCGTTAGCGAGCTAACCGCGCCAAGGAAGAGGACTTCGCTGGCGGCGAGGCCGGCGCCGCGTGCTAATTAATGTCCGCTCGCTTGCGTCGCAACGTTTCGTTCGCGCGTCCCCCCGCGGCGAACCGCTGACCTGGCCCGCGAGTCGCGCTTTTGAACTCTGCCGCTGGTGTCGGTAAACAGCGCAGACGAGAGGAGCGTGACGTCGTTCCTCGAGCCGTCATTTCAGCCGCGAAGGTTTTGGCGTTTGACGTGATTTCTTCTTGGTTTCTAATACCCCGTATCTGCGCGAACTGCAAGTCTTGGACCGAAGAGCCTCGTTTCCTAGCGCTTCCATTGTGCTTGTAGCTTCTTCCGCCGGGTAGCTTATAATCTTTTTAGTCTTAATGACTTAATGAGGCATGGACGCCTTTCCGCTCGACCGTGTGGCGTGCGCGTCGTTCCGCAGTGACGTCGCGCGAGGGGATCTCGGTGTATATAGGCGCAGGAACTGGCCTCTGAGATCACCGCTGTGGCGTAACGTGCCGGAATCGATGTCACTGCTAACTATGCTAAGTTGCTGCATTTATCTGTCCAACAACCGTTGGACAAATAAAGTTTATTCCTATCCTATCCTATCCTCCTCGGTCGTCTCGATAGGGCGGACGGTCGTTAAAATTTCGCGTATAGTCTCTCTCTCTCTCTCTCTCTCTCTCTCTCTCTCTCTCTCTCTCTCTCTCTCTCTCTCTCTCTCTCTCTCTCTCTCTCTATATATATATATATATATATATATATATATATATATATATATATATATATATATAATCTTACATTTCCAGTTTGTGACTAATATCCTGCTTGTAGCCACGTTGCAAAGGAGCAGGTAGCTCGACGTAAGCAGCCGTAAGAAGCCGGCGGGCGCAGTATGTCGTCGCTCAATAGCCACAGGCGTGTCTCCGATGCGATGACCTAGATGACGAACCTTGAGCGGGGCGGAGACGGGGACCGCCATAAAATGTAGCTTTTGGCTACGAAGGGGATCCTTATGGCACACCTCCTGATGAAATATTTACGAGGCAGCCTTATAAAGCCGTTATGTATAGAGCATGGGTAATGCGTTCGCTGCGACCCCTGTTTATTTTCGTGTTTCGGCACTGCGCGCGCCTTGCAGTACACAACGAGCACCGCCGATCGTTCATTAGATGGTTTGCCGTGCCACTGAGCGGAAGAACAACATCGCTAAGGCTTGCAGCAACCGCGCAGCGTTTGTAGACATCCTATAGATTTCGGAACATGCGTCTCTTGTGGGCTGAACGTTTTGAATTAGATCTCGTCTGCCTATCGCCAGGAACTCGATGGCATAAGCAGGCTGACGGAAACTTAGCCGAGTTGGTATGCTTGATATCGCGAACAATTTTTCACTCCTACCTTTGCCGCACTCCTCGCTGTGCAGGGCCCAGGCAGTCACTCTGACTTCTGCAAACAAGCACTTACCCGAGCCCCGCGGCGCTGCACACAATGTACCCCGAACGGTTCCCAAGCCCGAACTGCCCTTTGTGTGGTGATTATGCGGACTTCGAACATGTCTTGTGGGGCTGCGCCTCTGCTGGTCCCCCTTTCACCCAAGAGGAAATGATGAGGCTAATTAGGGCCCAGGATCAGACCTCTCAAATCCTGGCAGTCCAGAGGGCTCGCGAGAGGGCCGTCAGGTTTCACCTGATGGTCCCCGAGTGGGCCTAGCCAGGTGACGTGGAGTTTGCTTACGTCTATAGTGGACCAAATAAAGTTGTTTCATTCACTCACTCACGCACCTGGACGATGAAGGCGTGTAGGTACACAAGCGCGCACAGCCCCGTTAGTTGGTCCCCAGTGCAAGTACCCGTATTATAACTGTGCAGGCACAGTCTGGTCCTCACAGGTTGCAGAGGAAACTGAGAATCTTGATTGTTAGCTTCCTTATACGAGGTTTGCGAGCAAAGTACGTGGGAAAAAAATGAGCGCAGGGAGGCACGTTTAAACAACACGCTGCCATGCGTTGTCGCTCGTGTCTGCACCGGAGCGTCTCTCTATCTCGCTCTCTCGCTGTCCTTGTAAACATCTTTCCCGCAAGTTGCGCGCTATCAGTGGTGCACCGCGTACGATGTCTCCATCGTTGGGTTCGCTCGCAGTCGAAGCACGGTGCTGCGGTTTTCGGTGCATTAAGCCGTATATAATCAGTAAGTCTTGCTCATTTCGGATTTAACTATGATATCCCGAAAGAAATCTCGGCTCATAACGCAGTTCTCGTACACATTAACTGTCCTATCCCACCATGAACGCTTTAGCTATTCCACATTTCACGATTTTAACAAGGCTGACGATACGTCTATCACTGATTCCCTGGCAGACAACTTTGATCATTTTTTGTCACTCAGTACCGAAGGTCATGTTGACAGTCTTGTTGATTGTTTTTAGTCGTTAGTGAAATCTTGCATCAATAACTACGTTCCATTAAAAACAAAGTAAGATAAATAATAAACTCCCTTGGATTAACCGGGATATCCTGCACTTGCCACGCGTTGTCTGTAGACTACGCAAATCCAAGCATTCTAATCCTGCGCTTCGTGTTCCTTTTTTTTTTGCCGCAGGCGTCACGAGAACGTGACGCCTGCGGCAAAAAAGACGTTCCACGTCCGCCGCCAAGGTATGTGAGTGGGGGCGCGCTGGCTAACACTCCCAGGGTTCTACTAGTACACATAAATACCCAAGAAAGTGGATGGGGAAACGCCGCCGCGGTAGCTCAATTGGTAGAGCATCGCACGCGACATGCGAAGGTTGTGGGTTCGGTTCCCACCTGCGGCACGTTGTTCTTTCATCCACTTCAATTTCCAGTAATTTATCATTACTTTATTTTCATTTATTAGGCACATGCAATTTCCCCTATGTTGTACTTGGTGTCAGTGTTTGTTGGCTTCTCATTATATGACTAATAAATATCGGGTCCCTCGGTTAACCCCCTCTCTTCTCGTATATATATATATATATATATATATATATATATATATATATATATATATATATATATATATATATATATATATATATATATATATATATATATATATGTGTGTGTGTGTGTGTGTGTGTGTGTGTGTGTGTGTGTGTGTGTGTGTGTGTGTGTGTGTGTGCTTCGTAGCCGACTGAAAGCATTCATATCACGCGGAATTAATTACGAACGGGCTCTCATATTCGACGCTTAAGATGAGCGAAGTACCAACGAAGTGACGACAAAAATTTCTGCTTCCAAGCTTTGCGCGGAGACGAGTTTCATTCCGGCCTCAGCGCGCTATGTGTACACAATGCTGGCGCGCACACAAGCGTCGTTCGTCAAGGGGGTGTCTCGTTGTCTCCTGTATTGAATGGGTAGCGTCGCACTGTGTGTACCTCGCTGAACGCGGCCGCGCGCACCGCTTTCAACCTGCCGCGGGCGCTTCCGCAAATTTTCGCCGCATTGTGCTAGGCAGGCGTCCTGTTAAATGAGCTGCATAGTTGCGCTGCTACAGGATAAGCGCGCATCCATGAAATGCGTGAAATGTCCATGTTGTTAGAGGAACACCAAAGAGAAACGCTAGGTCAGTTTAGTCTGGTAAAAGTATTCTTTCGAAATTCAGTTTTCGTTGATTTCGTCGATTTCGCGAGATTTAGGCTGATTACGAGGAAAGTAGGTGGCGATCAAAGTTTCGTTTATTGATTGGTGCGCCGATTGAACTTCAGCGCAGGTGCGTCATCTCTGATGTCACGGCTTTCGAAAACATTTTCTTGACCTTTTGCGGTTCAGTAAACGTTCTAGAAATTCGATAACTTCCGTTTTTGGCTGCTTTAGTGTAAAATTCAGTCCATATTTGCAGTAAAAAGAAATACAATACCAGGCTCCAGCAGACGCCATCAAAATCTGACGTCATGGTGACTTCAGCTGGTGCGGAACTTTCAGGGTGGCGTCGCCGCTCGCCACCCGCCTTTCTTTTTTTTTTGTCTTTTCTTGTCACGGCAAGTGTGACCTATCTTTTTTTTTGGTATTTTAGAAGAACAGTGTGCTAATATAGACAACTTGTTTTTATGTTTGGCATTGCTTATGGATAATCGTGTCTGAATCCACTACATTGTAATTCTCTTAGTACAGCTCGTCAGTAGGTGATGTGCATGTTTGAGTTTTTTATGTGTAGTCGTGGCGTTACGTAGCCTCTACAGCCTTCTTGTCTGCAATAGTGTTAGCTTATGTTCCTGCACTGTAAACCGATCTGCACCCTTAAGTGTGTTTAAGGGGTGAAAGTTGGCCTATAACTAACAAGGTTGCATCATCCTTAAGGGTCTAAATTGGTTTGCAGCGCTTTTCTGGACTACTTCGTACGTTATCGCCTGATTGCGGAAATGTATGCCTCTTCGAATGTTCTTACAAAAAAAAATAATAAATGCTGGACTCTTACGTGGAGGAAGCACGATCTGGTTATTTGGTACGGCGCAGTAGAAGACACCGGAATTATTTTGACTACCTTGGGTGTTTAACGTGGACCGAGATCCTGAGCGCACGAGCTTTTTTTTTTTTGCACTTCGCACCCGTCGAAATGCACAACCGCGGCCGGAATCGAACCCTCGACCTCTAGCTCTGCAGCGCAACGCCATAGCCGCTAAGCTACCGCGGCGGATTGAATTTTCCAGTTCGTGCTTTGATTTGCTCATGTGCGAAAATTGGCAAAAGCTCTTGCTCAAGTCTCTTCAAGCTTTCTTGTGACCTTTTTTTTTGCTCTTTGTTTCTTTTTCCCCGCGACGAAAAATAGCCAGTGCCGTTAAAGGCGCCAACTCATTAATTTAGTGAGATTCTAAATGGAAAGATGAGCTGAGCTCTATAATGAAGTCACCCTACCGCAATAGCGGAAGAAAAAGAAAGAAAGAGGCAGCTCTGACGCGAAAAGACGTTGAGAAATAAGACCCGAAAAGGGACGCCGCTTTGAAGTTCCCGCAACTTCTCTACGTGATGTCATGAATTTCGGCGACGTCTGCTGGGATCTAGTTCATTCTTTGTCAGTTAAGATGGACCACATTGCATTCAAAGAGAGGCAAAGACTGAATTTAGCGAGTTTCAGGAACACTTTACTGAGTCACAACAACCAAAATACGAGAAAATGCCTTTTTTAAAATTTGTGACGTCACAATGGCGTATACCGACGCTGAGGCTCAGGCGCGAAACTAAATTTAAACAAAAATGAGGAGAAACAAATGAAAATCGTTCCCGTATGTAAAGTGAGCGAGAGTTTTTTTCACAGACTACTTTATCCGTCTAAATTGACGAAGTGTTTCTCTTTAGCGTCTCTTTACTACAACGCTGGCAACATTACTGAGGACTGCCACCTGTCGCGCATAGTGGAGTCTATTAGGCCACATCCTCCCTCTTTCTCTATCATCTTTCTCTACCCACTCCCTCTCCCCTGATGACGCTTCGCCGTGCTCCCTGACGGGTTGCAGAATCAAGCGTCCTTCCTTTCCTTAGATCACTATCATCACCAGTAAAGAAGAAATGCGCAGTGCCATCACACGGTGGAATCCACTGTCGGTTTAGCCGAGCGCTGACGCCGACAGCAGCAGCCAAGACACGGCGTTCGAGAACGCCATTGGCACGAGCTTTCCAGCACGGCGACGATCGCAATGTGGCGCCGCGATCAAGTCCGTGGGGGCGACGCGTCGTGCAAACGCGTTCGTGTCCCCAGGCTGCGGGAGCGCCGGGCCGGTCGCGTTTCCAATGGCGCCGCGGGGATTATCCGTCGCAGCCGTAGTGGGGCTTCCAGCTATCCCTGGCGCGACCGGCTTCTCATTAATTCTACGCAGCGCCATTGCGAAAGTCGGCCGCACGCGCTAAAGGCTGCTAGATGCCTGTCAATTCATTCCGCGGTGGACACGTGTACGATATGTAAAAAGAAGATATTAGGCTACTCGCGAGCATTGGTGAGGTGCAGTGGACACAATAATTATCACCCAGCGCCAGGAGTAACATGCCGGGTGGTCAGCGAGGTTAACATCTCCAGGATATCTTATCAAAGTCTGTATCTTTCTCAGTACGGTGACAATTTATTGAAGGGAAGAGTAAATACAGTGTGTCGGCGCAGATGTAGGGTTTTTGTGGTTGCTCGTTCAGCCATGGACACTTCCTTACAAACGATGTTAAGACAAGTGATGTTTCACTTTGTACTTCGTAAATTCGACCTCGCTGCCCGCAGCGGTGAGTTGTCGTTGCCCTCGCCGCAACGAAGCTGTCGCGTTTCATGCGACGAAAGCGTCGCATTCGCTGAGAGCCCGCATAGGCAACCCTTGAGTGGTGCGCACCTGGCGGGCATCGACTCAGCTTGCGTCTTTCAGGCGTGTCTGAATGAGCTAGCTACGTAAAACGCACCTATAACGCACGCAACTATATAGGTCACGCATGTTCCTTAGCGCATGTGTACAAGTCTGTATATGCGCGCTTCGTTCTATGTTTTACACCCTTATCAGGAGTAACGGCGCAGACCCGAGACCAGTATGCATCTCCAGTTTACATTACATAAATCCTCTTTCTCGTTCTTATCGCTAAGAAGTGATAGTGCGCCCGTCCAATCTCTCCATGCCATCCCCGGTTTAACCCGCGGCTTCACTCAGCTGCAGGCTCCCCTGCAGTGGTAGTGCATTTGAGTCCCGCCCATTGTGATACAAACATCGCCTCGCATCCATTTCCTCCTCCTGGCTACAGCGCGGTAACTAATTGCTCGCACATGCTCTCCGACGCTGCAGTTAGTCTCGAGCGCAAACAGAAACCTGGCCTCTCCCCGCGCACGCGACGTTGCCGGCCAGCGCGCATAACCTACGTGCGCGATCTGGCCTGCGGCCATGCGTCGGCTGCGCAGCGCCACTGATCCTCGTTTCTAAATTCGCCGCCACTAAGTGGAAATGTGACTTGACCCTCGTGCCACCTGCACGTCGGCGACGGCGGATAAAGCCGCGCGCGGCGGAAGAGTGTGAACGTCCTCTCTCCGCCGTTGCCCGAAATAGTCGCGCGGGGGATGACGCGCGTTTTTCTCTCCGCGAGCGTCGGCGGTCAGAGAGCGCTGCCGCTTTCGATGTGACGGAGAAACGCGATATGCGGTGCTATCGATTACAGTTCAAATAGACTCGTTCGAGAGCTGCTGTGTTTTGCTATAGATATATCGCATTTCTGTCTCGTCGGCTGTGTTACTTGAAGAGGTGCGGGCACTAGTTACAATTGAGACGCATTGCAGAGTGATGTAGGCGAAATTAACGAAACGTCACTAATAACCTTGCAATTAATAATTTTGGAGCACGTATGTACCGACTACGAAATGAAGCCACGAAGCAATGAAGTGATATCCACTCAGCAGAAGTACCCCGCTTTATAACGCCTAGCTTTGAGAAATACGTCTTAAGAATCTGTTGCGAAATACCTCAACGTCCCACTAAACACTTCTGGACATCACTGTGAAAAGTGTAGCGCTAAGTGTTAACTGCGACATTAATTTATTTCGCCGCAGATTTTGAGGACGTATCTCTCAAAACTGGCCATACTAAGACATGATTTCTGCTAAGTGGGTATTACTTCATTACCTTCTTCATTGCCACGTATTAGTTGCCACGTATTAGCCCTCGGGGCGGCCGAGAAACTTTTGACAAAGAATGGTGCGCGCGTGTCGCGTGTCCCTGTGTTACGCACCCGAACGTCGCACGTCTAACGTCATACAGAGCACTCCCTTCAGCTACACCGTAAGAGGTGGTTGTGAAAAGGTGTGCATTGAAATATCGTCGAGCGTCGTTCGAACAGCTCGTGTTACTTTACTTACCATGCTTGCGTTGGAAGTGCTGTATCTTTAGATATCATTTTTTTAGATTTTTTTTGTAACTTCCTTAATTGAGATGAAGTACAAGTACAACAAGAACAAGAAATTATTAATCGATACGGTTGTACAACATCCCTCCGCGAGTTGTTTGGTCGTTTTTTTTATATGGCACAAGGATGCATATGAAATTGGTGAAGAGAGAGAGAGAGAGAGAGAGGAAAGGGGAAAGGCAGGGAGGTTAACCAGAGAAAAAAAATCCGGTTGGCTACCCTACGCTGGGGAGAGAGGGGAGGGGGAGGTAAAGTGGATGAAAATTTTCACTAAAGCTGCCGGCTCGAAGTTGCTTACTCCACTTCCGAACAGGTGCGCACGCATCCGATTTTATATTCTTTACTAATTTTTTTTTGCGCAGTCACGTCCGAATTAAGTATTAAAATGATATTGAAGACGATGTACAGTCGCGGACAGAATATTATGGACCATGAAATCTAAGAAAAAGCTGAATATCTCCGCAATCTCACAACGCAATCTGGTATTTGCATTTTGGCACTCGACTAGAATATGCTAACAACGTTGTCGTGGGCAGTTTTACTGGTTACTGCTAAAGGCTGCTCGGGAATTGAACGTTTTCGGGGAAACCGTGGTCCATTTTATTCTGTCCGCGACTGTACATTACAGTACACAACGGGTCGCACGAGGATAACGTGAACCGACTGTAGTACCGTGCGCGTCGTGCGGTGAAGCTGGCTTTCCAGTTGCCTCCTGTGCCCCGAAAGAGCAGGCCTTTCCAGCGCGCGGAAGCGCTCGCGAAGCTCATTGCCCAAAGAACACCGGGGCGCCCGCCCGCGAAGCGGCGAGCTCCATTTCGGCGACCCAGAGACCTTGGCGATGCGTGGGTGCCGATAAATCACGCGCCAACCGACCACAAACAATCGGCCGCAGGCGACGAGAATAGGCACTCGACCGTCGCGAATAGGACCGGGAGAGGAGCTGCGATATTCGCGGCTCCGCCCTCCCTGACACCCATCCGCCGAGAGCGTCTTGCCTTCTCACACGGGACGATCGCCCGGCGTCGTGTTTTCCCCGAACGTTTTTTGGTTTTGTGTTTTAATTTCCTTTTACAGCCATATCTGCTAATGGTGTATAACAGTTCAGCCAGATTTCGTGGCTGGCGTCAGTCGCAGTTATATCGCCGCGTTTATCATCGCAGTGTTTCGTCGTCAGACGAAGTCTCGCGAAGAGAGAGCAGTTTTTATCTCCCCAGCCAGGGTTCCGTCACGCGTCCATGGCGCATAGTTCGTCGTGCTGTGTTTGGGGTTGCGGTTCGTTGTCGTGTCATCGTCCGTCTTGCCGTTATCTTTGTTTTTTTGTCGTTAGGCCGGCTATTGTTGTTTTCAGTGCCACTTAACGACACTGGGCACCAACGACCGCTCTCGTACGCACTATCACTGTTGGACGACCGACCTTTGTTTACACAGACAAGGCCATAGAGCACACACGTCGCCTTTCAGCGTCTCACAAGACCCTGAAGGGCGGCATTGTTATTTTTTTAACCGTCATTGGTTCTGCTTAATCACCTTTGACCAAATGACACTTGTACGCGCATGCGTTCAGTAAACATTATCGTTCTATATCTCTCATCTTTCTATTTTCTCCTTCTCTAACTTTGTGTAGGGTAGCCAACCAGGTACTTTCCCGGTTAACTTCCCTACGTTCCCATCTTTTCACTCCCTCCATCGTATACGATCTTTTTCCTGCAAAACGGTTCATTAGACCTGTAGGCTTATTTTGAAAGGTCTATTGAATCGGGTTGTACTATTGTAATATTGTATTGATTGTGGAGTGTTAAACTCGCAGATGCACTGTGGGTTATTAGACATCATTTCGGCTACTTGTGGTTCTGCAACACGCACCAAAGTCGAAATACACAAGACTCTTACTGGCAGTCGTCGGTTAAGGGCATTACATTGCGACGTCTTCGTGTTGAGCCGTCTTGAAAAACCAAATAACCGTTCATTGTCTTCGGAATCTGCTCGGGCGCACTGCGGGAGAGACCCATCGAGTAACAAACAGTATGCATAAGGGTAAGCGCATCAGAAAACACATTTGCATCTGTATCTGGATCCCGTTTATTCTTAGCACTTTCGTGCTTCTTCTTCCCTTTCCGCCTTCTAGCTTGCGACGTTTCTCCTTACTTCCACTAGTTCTGCAGGAGGATGGGAATAATTGGTGCGCTGTGGTCGTGACCTTCAAATTTGTTCACTGACCGTGACGAAAAGCAGTCCCGCTCTCGAAACGTTGGCTTCAAGCTAAGGCGTCCCTCGTTCGCCTGAAGTTTATCACATAATCTCCATTTGCCTGTGAACCCTTCGTCTTCACGTTGACAAGTTGTCGAGGAATCGTCAGCGTACGACGCGATGGCCCTGGGTCCTGCCTTGATGCTTGTCGGATGACATTTTTCCGGACTCTTCTTCGAAACAACCGCGGCCACCCACGCACACTCTCGGTCTTTCGTCCACTCTCCGCCGTTTCGGTAGGGGCTTCGCGGTGCAGCGGATGCGCCGTTTCTTTGTATACCTTTCGCATCTCCGTCCTTCCGGGAGCTGCCTGTGTATCGACAGCAGCACGCCCGCATTGCCTGCGAGAGCCCTAGTCTGCCGATATCGTCGAGTCGTGCGCTAATTTCCGAGCCACCGCGCCCGCGCGCCTATATATCGCCGTGCGCAGCTGGGGATGTGGGGCGCGGGCGGGTATTTCTTCATCAGGCCGAGTTTTATGTGACGGGGAGACCGCTATATAGCGAAAGGGTTTCGCTGGGCCGCTTCCCGTGCGGCCTTGGCGCTAGCTGAGCGCCCCCGCCGCCACATTGCTGCGCCCCCCCCCCCTTCCTGCCGTCCAATCTCTCTGGTATATACCAACTCCACGGGGGCGAGCAGGAGGCAGCCTTTCCCCGTGGCTGCCGGGTCGTCCATATATCTCTCCGAGCGCGCCGGCTTCGCGGGTTTTCTAGGCTATCGCCGCCTTGAGCCGATTAGCAGCGAGCAGGCCGTCTCTGTTCTCCGTGTGCCTCTGCCCTAAGTGTGGCCCGCGAGCGCTCCTTTGCTCCTGTCGTCTAGCGGCCGTCGCCACTGGTCGGGTTTCTTCGGCGCCGGCCGCAATTATAGCACGCGCGCGCAGCCAAATGAACGCCGCATCGGGCCGCCTCGCCGGGGCTTCATCGGCGCTGGGGAACCCGGACCTGCGCGTGGTGCCTCGAGATGGGCTGCGTTAGTGGCCCCCTTTTCTCGCCGGGCGGCCTTGATCGGTGTCTGTGCATGGTTGCCGCCATCTGCAGCTCTCGATGAAGCTCGTGCGGCCGGTCGCCATGGTAGCAACCGCGACTCAGCGTGAAAAAGAAGAGGAGGAGGACGACGCGCACAGCCTCGTTGTAGCCGGGCTATAGTTGTACGCGACGTGTTTTCCATGTAGACGTATGTGCTTCCTCAGTCAGCTCGTCTGCTAGCTATCGTGCCTGAGTGTTCTCGTACGTGTTGAGCCGTGTGTATCGATCTTTATTCGCGTAATTGCCGGATTATGATGCGGCGTATGTGTCGTTCGCTCCGCTTTGTCGTCCCTTGCATTCTGCGCTGTTTGTGTGATGTTTGATTTACGACGACTTTCAAATTGGGACGGAGAGGAAATTCTCTGCCGCGCTGATTCGTCGCCTGGGTTGCCTGTGGGTGCGGAGATAACATGCAGGACGCGGCGCTTCGTCTCTCGGCGGCGTCTTCCTCCTCCTCCTCCTCCTCCTCCTCCTCCTCCTCCTCGTCGTCTTCGTAGCTGGCTTCCTTGTGATGGCGGCGGAAGTGCGCGTGGATAAAGGCTCGCTGCAGCTAACACAACGTGCTTCAGCCTCGAGGAGGCGCAAGAAGAGGTAGTCTCGCAGCTCCTGTGAAAAAAAAAAAAAAAGATGTAAGGGTCGCCGCCGCTTCTGTAGGCCTTGACCCCTCGTGGGCTTCCTTCTCGTGACCACACGGTTGGCTGCTCTCTCTCTCTCTTGCCTCACTCGGGACCAAACGTGAATACAAGGCGCGCTGCGCTTGCCGCCGCACTTCTGGTCTATTCAAAGCGGGCACTCTGTGAGAGGATAACTGGTTGTTTCTCGCATGCGCAGAGATATCCCACTTTTTCTTTTTTTTTTATGGCAAGATGGCAAACGCTCTCATGCAGCGCGATTGTTGCCGCCGGCTTGAGCGAACACTGGCTTCTTCTTCTGGCAGCCACGTCCGTTTGGAGCGGCGTGGCTGAAAAAAAAAAAAAATATCGCTTGCAGTCAAAAGTGGTGCGACTGGCAGCTGCGGCCGGGCCGAGGGGCAGCAGAGAGTATTGCCGCAGGGTAAGCTACGACTGTACGCCTCTGCTACCCCTCTGTCGGGCCACGGCCGGCCACTCCATACCTGTTGTGGTCAGGCGAGGGCTGGAAAGCGGTTAAGCGAAGTACCGCTTGTGAAAGCCGCGTGTCGAGACTTCACGAGGCAGTATCAGTGAGGAATCAAGTGCGCAAAGCCACCAACATCGAAAACATCTAAATGTTAGCCTGAGCGGCACTTTGTAAGGAAAGCCTTCAAGAAAGGAAGAGAGAGAAACAAGCTTTAATGATATGCTGGAGATGTTAGCCTGGCTGTTCGCCTGACATGCTACTCCAGGCGCCGGGTGATGATTATGATATATACAGTGATAAACACTTCTCAACAGACACGCGCATTCACGCACGCACACAATGGAAATATTTACAAAGTTTTTCTGTTAAGGCTTGTGGCTCGCAAGAACGTCAGTAGTGCTTTCGTGGCGCGTAACGCACAGGTGGTGCCTTGCCATGGGCCGAGAATGTGCTGTAGGGCCAAGCTCGCCTCCCGTTGAAGGTGCAGTGCCGCCTTAAAGGACCCTCTCTCTTTGACGCGTAACTGCAGCAGTCGCACAGAACATGTTGCAGGCCTTCAGGGACGTTGCATTCAGAGCACGCATGGCGTGCCGCTGTGTATCGTTTCGTGAAAAATTGTGATAATGTTCTGTCGAGTTCAGTGTGAGCTGCATCACCGATCCATTTGGTTAAAGGGGCTCCAAAACTGGAAGGAGGCGTCGACATGCGAAAAATGACAAGACATGGTATTTATTAAACCGATATTTCGTATGTCAGAGCCGCCGCGTGGTCTCGGGGCCCCTTCGACCACCGCCAGTATTGTTGTAGCTCATATTGAACGCCTCACAGTGACGGAGCTTCTCAACATCGCGGCGCGTAAATAAATGGAACGGAAATGAATTTCGATTGACGCAGCACATGAAAGCCGTCGGCATTTTACATATTGAAGGGTGACACGTGTGAAAGGAATTCGCAGACTAGCTTTGCTTGTCGTTTCACATCGTGCTTCTCCGCGCGCTCTCCTATAGTTCGGTGCACTGTCATTATACCGCATCCGAGAAGTGTTGTTTGCTATGGGCGGGCATATTTATTTATTTATTTTATTTATTTATTTTGCATACTGCCATTTTCTCATGGGATTATAACAGGAAGGGCAAGTACTTGCGAACAGCAAAGCGAATATAAGCACAGTATGTAATTACAAGCGTATTATTGCAAAACATTTTGCTAGGCTAAAACAACAGAATTACACCATCACAGATTCAAGCTGTGGCTGCAACTTACGGTTACCTAGAAGAATCTGACGTTGAAAAATGAAATCAGCCAATTCAAGAAAAGAGCTAGCAAACACATGTGATAAAAAAATACGCGATAGACACGATAAACAGAATTAACTCATCACATAATTCATTATGCAAAACCTCATGATCAGTAGAAAAGCACTTATAGATTGAAAGTGTGTGCGTGTTAAATACTGGAACATCTAGAAGAAAGGGGAGAGGGGGAGGAAATTCCAATAATATTACGTAGGTTATAAAGAATGCAATATTATATGGAATGAGTGTGCTTACAAGGGGCCTAACTAAAAATCTTGATAACAAAGGAGTACGTTAAAATAAAGAAAGGCATCGCACTATACGTGCCACGCCTCGAATGCGGTGAGTGAGTGAGTGAGAAAACTTCATTTCGAATCAGAACGATTCGCGCCCGGCGAGTTTGTGGGCTGGGGCACTCGCCGAGGCTACGGCCAAGAGTTCTTGCCTCCCTGCGGCTTCCTAAGCTCATTTCCTTTTTTTTGTTCTGTTTGCTTTTCTTCTGAGCCACTGAGAGAGGTCAGATTTTATTCACAAGCTGCTTTTCGTCCAAGCCGTCAGTACTGGCACGACGTTGTTCCTGTAGTTGTCTCCAGATATTTTTGATTCGGCATTCTGTCTGCTTCTGAGACAGGCACATTCTAAACTTCGAATGAAATGGTCGTACATGTTTTCGTTCTGGGAAGCCTATTTTGAGCGAATATGTTATCGCGAGTGTGTGTCCTCTTCGGAAGTCAGATTCCTTGCGACGTACTGAACCACTGACGGCGCCTGCACACTTGGGGGCGGCGCCACAAACGAAACGGTACGCTTCGGCGCCCTGCAGTGAAGATCGTTCAACACGTCGCTTCATGGAACGCACACACGCACGCAGCCGAAAGAAAGGCAGTCGCATGTTTGTGCCCCTTCGACCTGTGTGGATGTTGTCCGGACGACAACATCCAGACCTCCTATCCCGACTGTCACATTCTCCCAAGGGGAGAAAGCTTCTTCCGTATGCGCAAGCTCGCGCCTCCACAGTTCGTGAGGGCTGGTGCAGCTCGCGGTGCCTGTTTTGCGTCACAAAAGGTGGCGGTTAACGCCTTATGGTATAGTACGTGCATGTGCCGTTTTAGGGCTGAGACGGAATGGCCGCATGGCATAGCGTGGCCCAGCCAAGGGATACGCGTATACGAAGAACTTACTAAAAGGATCCTGAGAAGCGCCGCCCCTTAGGGTGACACCGCGGGCCGCTCCCACGTGGGGACAGTTAGGCCTAACCTAACCGTCCCTAAATTTTTTAACTTTCTTTGCCAGCGTTTTCTGTCGTAAAGCTTGGTCTCGCCGACTAGCACTCAAAGGAATAGCTCAGCAGAAGCGCCCTCGAAAGAAAAGAGAGAGGCATGCGCACACAAAAACAGCGCCATTCCAGAGTTGGACAGAAAAAAAGCGTTTTTGGGTTGTTGGGGTTACGCGTGGATTTAGCGACAACCTACGAGTCGGGGAGCCACGCGAAGGAAGGCGTCACGTTCGATTTAGTTTAGTTTGGTGCCCCATTTGTGTGATTCCGGGATACGACAGCAGCACAGACAAGAAGGTGCGTTCGAGCGTCACTGAAAACTTAAACGTCAATCTTCATAAACAAATAAGCAAGTGGATCTGCTATTTCGCGAAGGGTCCCAGCGGACTCGAGTTGATGTCCCCCGTGGACACGACCGCAAGCCAGTTCGCTATCATGTCTCGCAGTGGCGTTGAGTCGAGGCCGTATTTGCTCGCGGCTTGGATGCCGTGAGCGTGTACATGTGCGTCTTGTGCTGCTCCTCGCCCCTGTCCGTCTTGAGCGTCCTGCATGCCGGCATCCGCGCTCGCAGCTTCTTTAGGGAAAGATGAGGAGGCGATCGTGCAAGCGCGTGCGATGGTTGTGCGTCCTTGTGTCGCCATCGCCGCTGCGTCCGCCTCTTCGAACTTGCCCCTTTGGAAACCTCGTGACACACTTGTGTAAAGAATTCATTTTCATGAATTGTAACTCGGAGACTGAACTTGTGTATTCCGGGACACCGCTTTGCGTGAAAAATAAACGAATAAATAAATGAACAGTTGGCTTTGATGGAAAAAAAGAAAGGAGAACGCCGTCCAAGAAAAAAGAACAATGTCTACTCAAAAATCAAAAAGACTCGTTTCGGCTCCCGCATGGGAGCCTTGTTCACAATCAACGCTCCCTTGCACTTGGGCTTTCAACTCACGTTTCTACATTGCAGTCGAAGTCTGTCTTTCACCTGCAGTGGACGGTGCGTGCGACTTTCAATGTGACCTTGCGTTATTTTGAGAAAACTGCACACCTAAACAAAAGTACTTTAGATGCCGTCAGTGCGTTGGGTCTGCATAAATGTTTTATCAGGGAGACGGTCTCTTGGCTGCACCCTTTTCTCGAGGCACATTGCTCGAGAGGCATCCGCCGAGATGTTGGGGCAACGAGGTCCATGGGCTTGTTCGGAAGCGAGGGCAGTGTGGGAGGAACCGGAAGCTGCATAAACGACGCCGGCGGAAGTTCAGCGATAAAAAGGGTTCCCCGACAGTGACTGGAGGAGGAGATCCATGGCTGTAAACGCGCGCCAGTTCGCATCGCGTCTCCACCTTCTTTGCGACTTCTTTGTTCTCTAACGTGGGGCTTCTTTACGGGATGCCTTTTCGGCGTTTTGCAATCTCTCTCTCTTTCTCTCTATCCAGCATCCGGAGAGAAACTTAGGTCCCTCTGGACGCAACGTTCCGGAATGAAAGTCGTTATCTTGTACATCGTGTATATAACGAGGTTCGCGAGCTTGGATTGGCGATACGTGACGGTGACGTGGGGCGAGAACTGATAACGCGCAGAAGCTTTGCACCAGTGCGCAGCTCGAATCATCAGCGAACGTCTTGCGTAACGCCTTTCGCAGACTGGTAGTGCCGTGCGGTGCGCGGAGGCTGTCACCCTCTTCTGGCTCCGTTGGAAGAAGGCTGAAGCGTAACTGGGAACCGTAGGGTTATACATCGAACGTTCAACTGTGTTGTAGCGTCAGATTCGAATATCCTGATGAACTTTCATCTGAACGAGGAAGGTTCATCTAGAGGAGTGAGAAAAGCATAAGAAATGTTCGTCGTCGACCTCCGAGACGCGCGGAAAGCGGCTATCTTTTGACGTTACACTTGTTCGGGCGCACGGTTTCCGTCGCGTCGTCGCTCTCAAGTGCCGCGGAAGTGACACACTGACCTCTGTATACTATGCAGATGACGCTTTTCTTTCTTTTTTTTTCTACGCAGGAGTCGTATGTCTTTTCGTTGTTAGCGCGATTTCCGGCCCGCGCGGATCATGCGTACATCCGGATGGCGGAAGCACGGGCAACAATGTGTTGATTCCCAACGCAGCGCTAAATGGGCTGGCACATTGGTCTGAGCGGTGCTCATTGTAGTTGCAAGAGAAAATGTGGGAACGTGGCACACGTGAGCGAAGCCATATGACTGGTGCACAGTGTCGAAAAGACGGGGTTATAGTTCCCCCTCTGGGCAGCTTGATCCCGTTACTAGCTAATCTTACAGATCGTTTTGGCACGGAGTGTCTACAGTTGCTGACATGCTTATGCTGGATCACTCTTCGTAACGTAGTCAATTGGCCTGAAATGGTAACCTATTTTGGACAAGCGGACAGTTTGTTGTAGGGGTCGTTATAGCTTGGCCGCATCTCGCCGCTTGAACAGACTCTTGGGTCGGTCGGCGTGATTGCCATTTTCGTCGGCCATGTTTGATTCCTCTAGTTGGTAGAGCGACTGCTCTGGAAACGCGAGGGTGCCGGCTTCGATCCCTGTAACAATGTGTAACTATTGGCTTGCGCTCTACCTACCGGTGGCTGCCAACATTCCCGCTCATGACAGTTGCTCCCCTTAGCAAGTTTGCGTGCGTACTGAAGTAGTCGTGCCTTTTCATCTTCACAACAGCGTGCGTGACTGTTGAGTTCAGCGGTGTCGAACTTCGGCGAGTATGGATCTAGTCCGTGCGCGCGACGCCATCAAGCAGTGAACGAATGATGAAACTGCAGCTCGCGATATCTTGCAGTATGTGCACGTGTGAGAAGACGCTACAGAAGTGCTCAGGTTGAGGCTAGTTGGTTGTATACACCTCTAATTGAAACGCGCTACAGTAGAGCAACAAGAACGCCTGGAAAGGACACCACACGCCGCGTAGACAAGCGCGAACCGACAAGTGCTCATCTCAGAAAGAGAGCTCCCTTACGGAAACGAATATCAAGTCTGTAAATTTTCTGCAGACTTGTATACCATTGTGCCTTTTTCTATGTATAATGTCTAAATACGTAAATTCTTGTTGGGTGTTCGCATGCGCGATGCCTGAGTGCCTGTTTATTATTGTGCCAAGTGCGGCCCTGCAACATAACTGAAATGCAAATGCGAAGGCATGTTTCCTGAATGAAATCCAGGAGCGGCCGGCACAAAGGTTCGTGTGTTCTTTGACGAAGGTCAGGCGGACGGTCGTGGGTATGTTGTCCCGAATTTCTTAGGTGGCAAGCACGGGAGGTCTGAAGGGCCGGACGTGACCCGGACTAAAGCCCCACCATCCACGCGCCAAGCGAAAATGTGCACGGAGATGCTTTAGCCTAGACAGTTTCTGAGAAGTTCGTCTCTCTCCCCCCTTCTTTTGCTTCATGTGTTCGCTCGATGCGGGGTAATGGAACAGCAAAGGAACGCGTAGCTCAGCTGTTAACGTGCACGTGGATGCCTGTACAGGCGGCATCACAGAGAGCAGCAGCGGCGCGATGCGAAGAATAAGAGGCGCCCGCGGCTGCCGGCGTGAATGTATTCGTGGCGACGAGATTGGCGGGAGTAATCGAGTTTGCGTCGGCCGCCCCTCGGCGCGTTGGATCGCAGAATTCCGGCAATCTCGGCGCCGGCCCGAACGAGCTCGCGGATAGCATGCAGGCGAGGCCAGCCCATGGCGTCACGTGTGGGAGTATACCCTCCGTTTTGTGGCTCGCGCATGTAGTGCCAAAAGCACGGAGAATGTACACGTATGTGTAATACACGAAGCGGCAATTCGGCGCGCCTGATGCAAGTAGTCTCCAGCTATTTCTCTTCTCGTTTACTTATTTTTCTTGCCAAGAAATGAGCTATACGAGCCGGGAAATCGACACTTCGGACAAGCAAGCCTATTGGGTTGTTTCACTGCAGCTCCTTAAAAAAAAAAAGAAAACAACGTAGTGCCAAATTTGAAGTTTCCGCCGCGGCGGTGTAGTTATCTGCGTCCGCCAGTGCTTCACGCGCTATGCTGTCGTCAGATCTCACCCTACTTTTTAAGCTTCAGCTTTGACGTGAGTCGAAGAAGAAAAAAAAAAAAAACCGCCCACCACATCACTGGGATTCGAACTCACGCGGCAATGGACAGTTGCGAACCTGAACGCGCTGTGTACCACTTTGTCATAGCGCGGTTTTTTTCTACTTTATTGCATGGAATTATGAGTAGTGTCAAACCAATATTATTACATTACATTTGAACGTACACGAGAAACAAATGCACACATGGTACGCAGTCCAATGAAAGTTCAAAATACGGGGAAACAAACACAAGCGTCCAGACGCGAAACCCATTGAGGTACGGGATCAAAGGTAGCAACCACACTACTTGAGCAGTCTCTTCTCGGAAGATAGATCTTGTCGAGCGAGGTGGCTCGGCATGTCTGTCGATCATTCGGCTTCTCCATAATGAATGAAGTCCTAATAACATAGACAAATCATATGGTGTATTACTGGCTGGCTTTTTGACAGGAAGGAACCGGATACCATAAGATGTGAGAGGAAGGTCTTTTTTGATAGTTCTTTGTAAAATGTCCAAAAAATTGAAATGCGTCACGACAAAGTATAAAGCAACGTTCTATTGTCTCGGGTTGATTGCAAAGTCTAGAATTTGTATTCCAGGGTACATATAGTCCTTTTTCCTGAAGCCGCGTTTTAACTGGCAGGAGGTAGGTGTGCAGCTTAAAGAAAAATGTTTTCGCTGCTGGCGTACTGCACATTCTACGGACGCGGCAAATAACATCTCGACCAAATAGAGACAGGTACGGCATTCGGCACATAGGTTCAGGGAAAAAGGTTATTGATAAGTGCTACATTTAGCTACTTTCGATCAACGGTAAACAAAAATTCTAGAGTGAATGTGGCTTTTAAATATGAAATAGCGTCGACAAGTTCCTTTAGGGAGCCCTATAACGGCATTGCTTGAGCAAAGTATGTCGTGACAAAAAGGAAAGGGAGGCGTGAATCGATTAACAGCGAGAAGGAATGGATGACGTACGTTTTTAAGGTAAAGTAATCGCATGACCAATTGTCGCACAAACAAATGCACAAGGCTCAAGCCTCATTTCTCAAGCGGAAGAAAAAGGTTGTCCCTTTTCATGGCTTCCCATGATGAACGCCAAATAACACATACAAATATTATATGAAATGCCTGAACATGGACACGTGAGCAGTGCAAGACCTGCAGAACATAAAGAAGCTTGGAAGCGAGAAATATATTGCATGCCTTAGCTCTCGCAAAAATAGAGAGATCACGTCCCTGCCAGGTTGTCACCTTTCAACGGATAGTGCTTATCATCGTGGACGTCCAGTGAGGTCCACTATTCCGGAAGTTATCGAGAGGCACACCAAGATACCGCAACGGAGACTGATTCAAATGAATATTCGCGAATACACAGGGAGTGAGCGTCCGCATGCTGTAAAGAACGGCGGGTTGCACAACAAGACTGCCACCTTGCCACCTGATTACGACAAGGGGTGCAAGACGCGCACCTGCACCTCTCCGTGCTGCAGCTGCGAGGCGTTCAAAGAAGCGACCTTTGCGCTGGAACCCGCCGCCTTCCTCCAGCCCCTTCGACATGGTGACGGGACGAATTCGGTGTGTGGACAATGATTCCAGAGTTCCTCAACGCGGGGCTGATTTGACACGCCTGGAGAAGCTACCGCGGGAAGACTTATTTTTGTGCTTCTCAAGGTTTGGAGTGGCTCGGAACAATGAGCGACGCGCGATCGACAACGTCGATTTTCCGGAACGGCACCACCTTCAACACCGTCGCTTGGGCTTCGGAATGTGTGTGCCTTTGTGTCTGTAAACTGGTCTTCAGAGCAGCTGCGAGTTGGTGACGTGTAAACGAACAGCCGCCGCGTCGTGGACGGGCGGATCGAGTGTATAAAAACTGTGGTTGTGCGATTGTTGGACGCACTTCTCTTGAGCAGTCATGTTAGACTGGTTCACTTCTCTCATGCAGTCCTGTTGGACTAATACTATTTTTCTCAAACAGTCATGTTAGACTGAGTTAATTTTCTGTAAATAAACCCCTTTTTCCTCGTTCTCGATGAGAAGCAGTTCTTCACTTCATCAACGATCTCAGCGTAAATAAGTTGGACGACGGCATGGGCCAGCTACCTTCGAATTCATGCCGTACTCCAATCTTGGCAAAGGACCACGGACGAAGGGATTGAGCCCCCAATCCTGACAACTGGCTGACAGCGGTAGGATGGACTTTGCGACATGGTGCTGTATCTGCGGTGAGTGCTTGGTTTTTGCTTTGACTCTCTAGGCTTCATTTTGTGGTTGTTCTGTTTAGAACAGTAGGGAAGCTAGATTGTTGTGTGTTAGCTAGGTTGTGTTTTCCTAGCTAGATTTAGAGAGCAGAATCAAGGCAGTAAAGCAGCAGTCATGGAGTTAAGGACATTGCTGAGAGACGAGTTGTTGATTGTTGGTGAGGAACTGGGCCTAAATGTACGCAAGGAAATGCTCAAATCGGAATTATTGGAGCTAATTTCCAATCAGGCCAGTGAGCAAGATATTGAAATGGGATTGGAACTTCTCAAAAAGAGAGAGAAACGGGAAAAAGAAAGAGAAGAACGGGACAGAGAAAAACGAGAGAGAGAGGAACGGGATAGAGAGAGAGAGGAACGCGATAAAGATCGCGAGATAACAAAAATGCAACTTGAACTTGAAAACAGACGTTTGGAGTTGTCTCAAGGAAGTGAAGGAGCTCTGGGTCGATCAAGTGAGGCAGAATCGTACCGCATGGACAGGCTATTAAAGCCATATGAGGTCGGGACCGACATAGGCTTGTTCCTAAGCAATTTTGAAAGGACTTGCGAAAAGATGAACTTCGGTCCGAGTACATGGCCACAGCGGTTGCTGTCTATGTTGCCGTGTGAGGCGGCGGAAGTAATCGCCAGATTGAGTGTGCAGGATGCATATGATTATGCGAAAGTTAAGGCTAGTCTCCTGAAGAAATACCGCCTTTCAGCCGAAGCTTTTCGGCAAAGGTTTAGGAGCACAGGCAAGAAAGATAGCGAGGGCTATCCGGAGTTTGCATATAGCTTAAAGGCCAACCTAGTCGAGTGGCTTAAAAGCGCGGAAGCGTACGACAGCAGAGACATGATCATTGAATGCATGTGTCTAGAGCAGTTTTACAAAACCATTCCCCAAGCTGTGAAACTGTGGGTGCAAGATAGAGGTAATGTAAACACTGTGGAAAGGGCGGCTGAATTAGCCGAAGAGTACGCAACCCGTAGAAAGTTGAACGCCGAGGAGGGAAACTGGGACGGTCGAAATGGACCGCGGAAGCCATTTCCGTTCAAAAAGGGTGCGCAAGCTAGACGATCCGAGCCTGTAGACATGGCGGAAAAGCCCGCAGAAAAGAGCGAGGAGAAAGTTAACGGAGAAACCGCACAAAAAGAACAGAAAAGAAAAATCGAATCTGTCAGACCAATTCGCTGTTACAAATGCCACAAACTGGGACATATAGCTGTAAACTGCAAGAAGCCAAGCGTAGTTTTTTCCTACGTGGAGGAAAAGGATGAGAATATGGAACTTTTAAGTCCATATCTCCACGACCTGCAAGTTAATGGAAAACCATGCCGAGTGCTAAGAGACAGTGCCGCCACGCTGGACATTGTCCATCCGTCTTACGTGATGGTAGAGGACTTCACCGGAGAAGTAGCATGGATAAAACAGGTTGTAGAAGAACACAGCGTGTGTCTGCCCATGGCCAAAGTCAAAATCAGTGGACCATTCGGGGAGCTAGAGACTGAGGCTGCAGTTTCCAAATTTTTGTCACTGCAGTATCCCTACATCTTTTCGAATCGTTCGAATCAGTTACTGCGTGACAGAGGGCTCAAACTGGGAGAGGGCATAGTACAGGCATTGACCCGAGGCCAAGCTCGTAAGATCGCGGCGCTTTCGGCTGAAAATGCTCAAGCTCCTCCAGCTGAAGCAGAAAAGGGGATAGCTTCAATACCCGAATCCGAGCTAGGCCCGAGGGACAAAAGAACAGTTGAGGAGAGCCTGCCAGTCGACCAGCTCAATGAGAGCGTAGCACTAGAGTGTCAGAGTTCTAGCCTGCAGGAAGAGCATGCAGACGCGCTCCCAAGCGAGACAGGGTCGTTGTTATCACCGGCCTCAAAGAACTTTGATCAACTCTTACGCGTGGATAGAGAGTCACTGGCAGCTGAGCAAAAGAATGATGAGAGCTTAGCTAAATTACGGGACACAGCTAAAGAAGGCATTGCTAGGCGCAACGTAACGATACATGAGAAAGGAGGATTGTTGTATCGGCATTACAGAGATCGAAAGGGTAAGATTTTAGATCAGTTAGTCATACCTACTAAGTATAGGGAGGACCTTTTGAGTCTTTGTCATGGAAATGGGTGGTCCGGCCACCTAGGCATAAACAAATCAAAGGAAAGATTGCTTATGGAATACTACTGGCCTGGCTGTTTCAAAGATGTAGAAAACTTTGTAAGATCATGCGACGCCTGCCAGCGTTCTGGTAAACCAGGAGAGACTTGGAAAACTCCACTGAAGGTAGTGCCCTTAATAACAGAGCCTTTCAGACGGCTTGTAATAGACACGGTAGGGCCTCTTCCAAAAACAAAATCAGGCTACAGGTACTTGTTTACCATGCTGTGTCCGGCTACCAAGTTTCCAGAAGCAATCCCTTTGAAAGAGCTCAGCTCCACTGAAGTAGTAGACGCGCTTTTGACAGTGTTTGCACGAGTTGGGTTTCCAGCCGAAATTCAGGCAGATCAAGGGTCAGTATTCACGAGCGCACTGACTTCCACATTCTTGCAAAAGTGCGGGGTAAAGTTAATACACAGTTCTGTCTATCACCCTCAGTCGAACAGTGTAGAGAGGTGGCATTCGGTGCTTAAGCGAGTTTTGCGTGCGCTCTGTTACGAGCACAAGGAGGACTGGGAGAACTGTCTGCCGGCAACTTTGTTTGCTTTGCGAACGGTTCCACATGAAGCGACAGGGTTCTCACCAGCAGAACTAGTGTACGGGAGGACACTCCGGTCTCCACTGAGAATGTTAAGAGAGATGTGGGAGGAAAGAGGGGAGAGTCCAACCGTGGTTGAATACGTGCTGAATTTATTGGAACGGCTAAGCGCAACCCGAGAACTAGTCGGAAAGAACATGGAAATAGCTCAAAGGAACACCAAATTCTATTACGACAAGAATGCGAGGCTTCGTACGTTTAAAGTTGACTTAACGACGAAAGCGGAAAAGTGTAGGTTTGGATGTTCGCAGGTTACTTATCTGGGCCATGTTGTCGGTCAGGACATGAGACGGCCGGCTGAGCTGAAAATAGCTACGATTGGAGATTTTTCTCAGCCGCGCACGAAAACGGACGTTCGTTCATTTTTGGGACTTGTGGGGTACTATCAACGGTACATTCCGAATTACTCGCA
This sequence comes from Dermacentor albipictus, assembly GCF_038994185.2. Taxonomy (NCBI): domain Eukaryota; kingdom Metazoa; phylum Arthropoda; class Arachnida; order Ixodida; family Ixodidae; genus Dermacentor; species Dermacentor albipictus. The sequence goes on from NC_091821.1 coordinate 335,839,269, forward strand.
ATTGGCAAGTCCATTAACAGACGCCCTCCGAAAGGGAGCACCGAGTACCGTACTCTGGGATAAGGACAAAGAGAACGCTTTCCAAAGTTTGAAAACGCTATTGGTTTCTCGCCCTGTGCTTCGCGCGCCAGACTACACTAAGGAATTCATAGTTCAATGCGACGCAAGCGACAGAGGTATGGGCGTGGTACTTAGTCAAGTCGGCGACGATAACGAGGAGCATCCTACCCTCTTCGCCAGCCGTAAACTAAATGTAAGAGAGGAAGCCTACAGCGCTTCAGAGAAGGAATGCGCTTGTTTGGTTTGGGCCGCCCAGAAGTTGTCGTGTTATTTGTACGGAGCGAAGTTCATCTTCGAGACCGACCACTGTCCTCTGACGTGGCTCAATCAAATGTCACACAAAAACGGCCGCTTGCTCCGATGGAGCCTCACTCTCCAAGAGTACAACTTCTCCGTTAGATATAAGAAGGGAAAGTTGCATAGCAATGCGGATGGTTTGAGCAGGCTAATTTGAATTCTGCGTTTGGGGGTCCCGCCTAAATTTTAGGGTTACTAGTGTTAATTTTATTAAGCGAAGAAGATCCCCTCTCGTTTAGCAGGATTCCCTCCATGATTGCTGAATTTGTCAGCAGGAATTTGCTTCAGAAATTGGCATAGTGAAATGCAGCATTTTTTTTGTTTCTGCACTTATGTTGTTGTTGTTTTTTTTGAAGCCTAGCGAGTCTAAAGTGAGAGCCAATGCACGTCATCTCGGCGCAGAGCCGTGTTGTGGGGTTCATTTTGCAGTTGCCTGTCCTTGTTGGATGTTTTGGGGCGGTGACATCAATGCACAGGTGGTCGCTGCGAGCCAAGACATCAATCCCCCCCTGACCAGCAGCCATTCTCTTCCTGCCTAGCGGTTGTCAGCGCTAGACAGTCGAGACTTTTGGGGCCATGGAGGCGCTGTAAAGAACGGCGGGTTGCACAACAAGACTGCCACCTTGCCACCTGATTACGACAAGGGGTGCAAGACGCGCACCTGCACCTCTCCGTGCTGCAGCTGCGAGGCGTTCAAAGAAGCGACCTTTGCGCTGGAACCCGCCGCCTTCCTCCAGCCCCTTCGACATGGTGACGGGACGAATTCGGTGTGTGGACAATGATTCCAGAGTTCCTCAACGCGGGGCTGATTTGACACGCCTGGAGAAGCTACCGCGGGAAGACTTATTTTTGTGCTTCTCAAGGTTTGGAGTGGCTCGGAACAATGAGCGACGCGCGATCGACAACGTCGATTTTCCGGAACGGCACCACCTTCAACACCGTCGCTTGGGCTTCGGAATGTGTGTGCCTTTGTGTCTGTAAACTGGTCTTCAGAGCAGCTGCGAGTTGGTGACGTGTAAACGAACAGCCGCCGCGTCGTGGACGGGCGGATCGAGTGTATAAAAACTGTGGTTGTGCGATTGTTGGACGCACTTCTCTTGAGCAGTCATGTTAGACTGGTTCACTTCTCTCATGCAGTCCTGTTGGACTAATACTATTTTTCTCAAACAGTCATGTTAGACTGAGTTAATTTTCTGTAAATAAACCCCTTTTTCCTCGTTCTCGATGAGAAGCAGTTCTTCACTTCATCAACGATCTCAGCGTAAATAAGTTGGACGACGGCATGGGCCAGCTACCTTCGAATTCATGCCGTACTCCAATCTTGGCAAAGGACCACGGACGAAGGGATTGAGCCCCCAATCCTGACAATGCCTAGCCAAAGGCCCCCTACTTTTGTCAAAATTTACACTAGCTCCTGCAGTCTCACACAAACGCATGGTAGCGTTTATTGCCTTGGTAATGCTTGGCTTATCGACGCAAAAGAAGGCAATGTCATCTGCATTAGTTAGCACTTTAAGTTCCTCATCTGCATACCTGTATCCTTTAATGCTTGAATCGCAAACACGCTTAAGCAATGTGGTTCCAAGTATATAGCGAAGAGTAAAGGCGAGAGCGGACAACCTTGACGAATGGATCACTGCACCTGAGAGGGTACGGTTGACAATTAACTTTGTAGTGCAATGTTTATAACAAAGTGTTATATCGTTGTATAATACATCCCCTAATTGAATATGTCGCAGCAGTTGGAACAAAAAATCGTGCTGAACCTTATCAAAGGCTTTGGCGAAGTTGATCTGGAGAAGTTACTTGATCTATACTACTCTATATGCACGCAAGGACTGAACGCGTGCGATATGAACATTTGTTTGTATAGAGCTCCCTCGAATTCCGCATGTTTGATGGGCAGCTACTAATTTATTAATGACTGTCTGCAACCTATTTGTCAGTTCTTTTGCAAATATTTTGTAATCGACGTTACATAACGATAGCGGCCTATATCCGTTTACTCTTTATTACTTCATTATCACTGCTCTTTGTTATTAAGGTTGTATGGCTCCGATAGAAAGACTCGGGAAGCTCGCCATATTTACAGGCTTCCTCGAAAAGCTGCTCAAGGAAAGGACACAGTAATTCCTGAAATGTTATATAATATTCAGCACTAAGGCCATCAGGGCCAGGCGGCTTGTTTTTCTGCAGACTTTCGACGGCAAACTTAATTTCTTCTCGAGTTATTGGCCCATCAACGCTGAGTCGATTATCTTCTTCTAAGTGTGGCATAAGGGAAATAAACTGATCAGCTTTTTCTTCGTAACCTTTCTGAGGCTTAACTGCAGTGAAAAGATTTTTATAATGAGCTTCAAATACGGTTATTATTTGCGACGTTTCTGTGTATATGGTAGCACCAGACTGAATTTGTGATATTTGCCTGGAAAGCGCGTATCGCTTTTCATCACCGAGAGCCCTTTTTGTGGGCAGTTTTCTTAGTGCAGTTTTGGCGCTAGGAAATTTGCGTGGAACTTCGCGTATCTCACAGGCTCGTGACAGTGCTCAGTGTCTTTGTTTGACTTTGTTACCGCATAATTATCAGATTTCACTTGTCAGCACTTGTCCTTTCGTTTAATTAAACGTTAAATTATGGGGTTTTATGCGCCAAAACCACTTTCTGGTTATGAGGCACGCCGCAGTGGAGGACTCCGAAAATTTCGACTACCTGGCGTTCTTTAACGTGCACCTAAATCTAAGTCTAAATCTAATTTAGTCCCCATCGACATGCGGCTGCCGTGGCTGGGATTCGATCCCGCGACCTCGTGCTCAGCAGCCCAACACCATAGCCACTGAGCAACCGCGGCTGGTTTGTCCTTTCGTTATTTATTTCTACGTTTCTATTATGAAACTAACGGTTCACTTCCCCCGTGCGTCCCCTTGCTTCGCTGCTTGTTGGCTTTAGTGTGGTCGTAAATAAAAATTAAAAAAAAGACATCGACTCGTTCTGTTCCCCATAGTCATTGTCTCTCGTTTCTGTAAGTCACACAATTTCGAATTGTAGCATTTCGTATGCGTATTCAAGTTTGCGAGACTACTCGAATGTTCGACGTCTCAAGAACCAGCGCGCGAATCCTCGTGCGATTTCGTGGCCCGCGCGATGCGTCGGTTAGGCGGGCAGATAAAACTGGCAGCTGATGTCAAGTGGTGACGTCATTGACTGTCGTTTCCTACTGATGTGCTATGCGCCACGTCTTAATTCGACAAAAGAGCAGAACGGTTGTAAGAAATTTACCCTGATTTTGAAACGAGATTCGATAGCCTGCTGAGTGATAGAAAAAAAAAATGGCTGTGGCTTAGGTAAGGTTAAGCCCAGGATGCGAAGCATACTAGCCTTTATTTTAGTTGTTGAACCACTGTTTAGCCTGGTGAACTGCTGTTGCTTGGCTATATTTGGTTCGGCTAGACGAAGAAACAACTCATGCATTACTTCTTCGCCTTCAAGAGTGGAACGCGACAGCGTTCCCGTCGACCCGCCAAGGGGTGTAAGACAATGGGCTACAGGGCAGCGACTACGCGCCCCGCATTGGACGCGGTGAGCGTCGAGCAAAGCAGCGTTCGGCGCGGCAACGAAATGTGCGCCTGAGCAAGAGACGCACGCCTTAGAAACAGCGCGTTTCTAAGGCAACACCGCATTCACTAGAGGCGCTTTTGTACCGCTTTGAAGCATCGTACTCGTGGCTCAGTGGTAGCGTCTCCGTCCCACACTCCGGAGACCCTGGTTCGATTCCCACCCAGCCCGTCTTGCAAGAGTTGAGCCAAAGCCACTTCTCCTCTGTCGTGACGTCACGGTGTCACGTGATTTCATGGTCACCGCCGCGCCTGAGGAGCTGGGTTGAGCCCTCGTAATATGCTTCGCATAAAAATGTTTGCCTGCATTGGTGAGATGAGTTGCAATCTATTTTCTGTCGTTTTTTTTTTCTTTTTCCTACGTTCGCGGTGTCAAAGCGCTGCACTCTGAAAGCCCCCACGGAGAAGCGCTTCTCACTCGAAGCGCTCAAGGTCCCCGGCGGGAACCACTGGCGGATTGCGGCGCCCCGGTAAATGGGTCGACGCCCGGCCGTCGTGTCCTGTCCACCTCGCGACGTTAATCTCGTACATTGTTTACTTTGTGCCGCGACGTGGCAGCAAATGTGCACGAGAACGAAACAAAACAGAATACGAGGGGGGAGGGGATGCCCTTGTGGGCGCCTATACGTTGTCGCTCGCACTCCCGATTATATAGGGCGCCCTGCTGACCGGCGTCACATTTCTCCTTCGCGGCGAGCCTCGCCCCCTGAAAGCGTCGCGCCCAACTGGAACGAGCGGGGATGGCTGGCTGCCGGTTCTCCATCGGGCGGAGGTCGGATGAGAAATACTTCTTTCGGATGGAGCGCTCTGCGCGCTTGGTTTAGCTTGACCTGACTTGCTCGTCGTCGGTGTCGCGGGTAACCTGCCGAGGGCGTCCTTTCTTATGTTGTTACGGGCGTGTATTCCCATCGGCTTTCGTCAAGGTGTAACCCGGCTGCTTGTCTGCCTGCCGATCGAAGCGGTCACTTGCTGCTCTGGTGTTTCCGTGGCTATATAGCTCTTTTGGGGATGTCGCGGCCCTCCCCGTTCTCGCTCCTTGAAGCGGTTGAGCGCGGAGTGAAGAAAGCTCGAAGGGAGAGGAGGAAAATGCCGTGCGCCAGTAGCTCGGCGCAGCCGTTCCGTGAGCGGCCCCGCTGGGAGCATGTATTGCGGTGCGGAGGCCTTTTCAGGAGATGAGCCGTAACTATTTTCCTTTTTCTTTCCCCGAGCGGTTCTCGGATTGACTGTAGCGCTTTCTTCCTGTTCATCCTCGATCGTCTCCTCCGGCTTTTTTTTTTGCTTCTTCTTCCTCTTATTTGTGGAGTCTTCGTCTAGGGTGTTTGCTTGCAATGGTTAGGCGTGTTCGCTTTCAATTACGGGCCACCGGAAAAGGCATTTGACCGGATTCCGCGTAGTAAGTGAATCGCTTGTGCGCGACGCCTCACATCTGTCGTCGTCTTTCCGTTTTCCGGCTGTCGACCTATTTCTCTTATTTTTTAAATCCTTCTTTTCTTGATTCTTCTTTCTACATTTTTCCTTTTCTTTTTATTTTTTTCCCACCTCAATTTCCTACAGCGGGGACCTTATTGCTCACTTCCTTTTTTTTTCTTTTTCTCGGCGCACCTTTCTGCTACTTAATAGACGGAGTGTCACTCGAACAGTGAAAGAACGAATGTGGCCATCGAGCTTAACGTGAGCCTTATACAGGATTCCTGAGGAGAGAGAGCGTGGACGGAAAGTTGTCCAGTAAATGGGCTCACGGTATACAGTTGGGACACGTATTAGCCGGCGAGCCACCGTGGCGACATTGTTGCGAAGTGCATCATTTGAGAAAATTCGGAGTGACTGCAGTATGTACGTAGGAAAAAAAAGGGTAAATATAAACGCAGCCCATGGTGGCTATAGTTAGTTGCAACCAGACAAGCTCGATGTGTACCCTTAGCCCGTCTCTTCAGCCGAATTAAGCGCAGATGCGATTTTCTTCGATCGCATTTGCTATGGGAAAGCCACCTATAGTTACAAAAAAAAAAAAATTCTTCAGCCATTCTACTCTGTTACAATTTGCCGGTGCGAGACTACTTCAATAGCCGCATTAGCTCGCAGCGGTTTCGCTGAACGTTCGCTCCCTGTGCCTACTATATTCTGAAGATCTCACGCACGATGCCTTCCTTTGGCAAATACCCGTAATGTGCCTTTCGGAAACCTGCTGCGACGCCTTCTTCGACTCCTACCACGGCATCGTCCGTGAGCGGCGTATGGACTCGCGGGCAGGAGGCGTTGCCCTCCTGCCCCCCTCGCCAGATGAGCCTCACCCCCTCGATGTGCGCGCCGTTCGCACAACGGACGGAATTCTGGTTGGTATACACTGTGTGTGTGCGCAGAGTACATCCAAAAGCCAGATCGAGGTGCTCGTGTCAACGCACTTTGGATGAGTCAGGGATGGTAATACCAACCACGCCCATCATCGTTGTTGGTGATTTCAACATCGACATCTCCAGACACGAGAAGAAGTGGTTCACGCAATTTGTGTTGCAGTGCTTTGGTTCCGTGTACCACACAAATTGCTCAAGCCCCACCACTCACCACCGGTCGTGGATAGATTTGACTATGGATTGGAACTTGTCCAAGGTTATACCCGAGCCGACCAATGTGTACGATAGCGACCACAAGGCAATCGGCATCACCATCACGTCCAAATAATAATGACCTTAGGACTAGGGCCTGCCAGATCACAACTGAGCAGAATTTCAATAAAGTTGTTACCACCACTACCACCACAACCAATCAAGACAATGAGTTCTTACCTTTCTTCAAAATTATGTGTCACCTCTGTGTCGTGTGCTAAATAGCTTCGCTAGTCATCCACCTTCACAGAGTAGAATGGCCCAAGTTTTTTTTTTTTCGCTGCTAATTTCAAGTGTACTATCGGCTATCCCCTTTTGCTCTCTCTCTGATCCTAATCTCCATCCTCCTGTCTCTTAACGTTACGCTTAACATTTTTCGTTCCATCGCTCCTTGAGCTGCCCTTGTTCTCGAGCTTCTTTGTTAACCTCAAAGTTTCTGCCCCATATGTTTGCACTGGTAGAATGTTATGATTGTATGCTTTTCTTTTCAACGACAGTTGTAAGATCCCAATCAGGATTTCCTAATGCCTTCCGCATGAACTCCAGCCCATTTTATTCTTCTGTAAGTTCCCTTAAGTACTAAGTAGTAAAGTAGTTTCCTGTAAGTGCTCCTGCAGACTCTAGAGATTGACTGGTGATTATGAGTTCTGGTGTATGTCCCAGACTATTGAACATTACCTCTGTATACTGCATATTAATTTTCAACCCTACTCTTACGCTTTCTCGGTTAATAAGGTCCTCAATCACTTGATGGAATTCATCTCCAGTGTTGCTGAACAGGATAATGTCATCTGCGAACCGAAGGTTGTTGAGATATTCGCCGTTGAAATCCTCAGTTATGCCTTCCCAGTTTAATAGATTGGATAATTCTTCTAAAGTCTTAAATGTATTTAGATGTGCATCGTATTTCTCTGTGTCATAAACTCCTCATCAACATTTTTCCATCGATAAGAATCGGACATCATTTTCTTCCTCCTGACCCAGGCAGCTGACAGCTACGTACATGCGGCGAGGCTGTGCTCGCGTCATGCGCTACTGCTGGTACCTCGCGCAAACTTGATCAATCTTCGAGTCCTTTAGATTCAACCGATGCGTTTGACCTGTGTGTTACTTTTCTTCTTTCACTGCCTTAAAGCGAAATTGAAATGGCTGTAAAACTTTCTTTCTTTCTTTTTCTAATGCAGAGTAGCATGAATTACATTAACTCATGCACGTTTTCGCTATACTCTAGTGTGCTTTGAAAAAAAAAACAAAAACAAAAAAACGACGTGCTTCTGCCGGTCTCGAATCGACAGCGCCAAGTGCGGTAACGGCCACGCCCTGTTGACGTCATCGCTGGGAAAAGCTAACGCTGATTGACTCGCCCTTTCAGACGACGTTCTGGACACCTACGATGGCGTCGCGGAGCTGCTTCCCGCCGCAGCTATCGGACTTGTGCAGTGCGTGCGGGTCCCGTGGCGGGTGACAGGGGTCGCTTTTATAGGTAATTGGACCTCAGTGACGCAAGCGCGTGGAGATGCGCGCGCCTCCATGTTGATTCGCTGCGAATCCGGGTCGCCGCTGTCACTGAAGGTGGGCGAGGCGCTTCAGCGTCCGGGGATTGGCGCTTGGCGCGATTTGGACTAGTTTCTATAGTTGTTGCAGCAGTCGTGGCACGTAACAGGCTATTGCAGCGTTCCTTATTGTTCTTACACTTCGTAAACTGCCCGGATCTCTGTAAGTAACGTTGCCCCTGCGGTGTCCGTCTTTTTGAGTGTAGCGGCCTCGGCAGATCGTGTGACGCGTTAAGGTCGGCTTACTCCGTCCTTTCTCATTTTCTCTTGCGCAAGACCTCCAGTGGCCGAGGTTACCCATGGCAACAACAAAAAGACCGCTATCGATAGGGCGGCTCCTCTTTTCGGGGCGTCCAGTAGTGTAGGCTTAATTTCTTCGCTTGTCGTCATATTTTGCTCGACGCCCAAATCTCCCCATTTCGTTTTGCAAACGGGTTACTGTCTAGAACAAAGAAGCGCAAAAAGAAAAGAAAAACAGTTCGACGAACGAGAAAGTGATGCCTCTTTTCGGCGCACCCCATTCTATGGCTTTTGGGCGTGCCGCCTGATCGGCGTATAATTGGGTCCCCGCTGTTCGTTCGACGAGTACCCCTTTTTTTCTCGGCCATCTCGATCGCCGCGGCTCGAGATCCGGCTATCTTTGGGTGCGCTTCGTCTTGTCCTTAGAACTGGCTGTTACGATACCGGCGATGTAGTGCACGAGCGCTTCTCTCTCTTTCGCAACGCCGTCCGTCCTCCCCCGGGTGCCGTGACTCTTGCGGACGACGTTACGCGTCATGGCACCACCGCAATTCGTTCTTCCGTCGATTGTTCGCGCGCGGCGTTATATCATGCGACGGGCGGCGCATTTCCTCGTTCATTTAGTTCCTCTTCTTTTAGTATCTGCTCTCCTTGCACCGTTCTTCCTATAGAAGCATTGTGTGCGTTCCCTCTTACGTTCAACTGTATTTCACCATGGAACGGGCTGTAGTAATTGTGCCCATCGCGTTGATTGGTCGGTCCATCCTTCACGCTTTGATTTGGAAATGGCATACGAGGAAGGAGTCTTTAACGAAGCAGTTCACGGCTCGATACCGACGTCGACAGGATGACCACGATAGCGAAGATGCATTGACGACGACAGGACGAGGGCGTAGCGACGACTTTAAGTTGACTGACACGTGACACAGTGTCTGAGTGCTGCTTTATGGGAAAGCCAGGGAGGTGAATCAGGTGGCAGCCTGTTTGCTTCCCGCACACTGGGGGAGCGGGAAGTGCTCAGTAAAGGTAAATGGAGAAGGAAAGGAAGAACACGCAACCGCGTTCAGCGTGTAAAGGAGCCGAGTCGTCTTTTAAAAAAATGTGCAGCAGTACTCTTCTGCCCGCAGTGCTGATGCGAGTCGAGTACACGCTGCCATTATTCCTTCTGTGACCGCTCAGTCGTCCATTTGGCTCAAAGCGGAACCCAATGTCTGCGAGAGTCTTCGTACCACCAGTGCGATACGAGTGTTCGCTCCGGTTGGGCGCGCGAACAGTGATCTCATGTGCATAAAAACCATACACACGAAGAGGCCGACGAAGTCGAGCGCCATTGATTCCCGCCTGTGACGCGGCACGTGCCAAGTTGCAGACGAAGCTTACCACGCGAAATGGGTGGTATATTTGCCGCACCGGCATGCAGTTTGCATTCCGCAGGCCTTTTTCCTGCTCGTGCGAGCTTTGCGAAACCGCACTCCGTAATGTTTCTCCAGTCCTTTAGCCTGTCCACAGCATGACATGGGTGAAAGTTGCCATCGGCTCAAAACGAATTAACTGAAGAAAGAAAGGGAAATTAGAAGAAAAGAAAATTAAGAAGCGCCTTCGCTCTGCAGAATTAGCGGCCTCTAGCCCGTTGTTTGAAAGCGTGACTTCGCATTTCAGTCTTCCTTGGGTGTCAGGGGCGCCGCTTGTTAACCGCCGGAATCCTTCTGCGACGGCGTCCGGGTCTTCGCTGCCGTGTCATAAACTTTCGTCTTGCAAGCGAGGCACAGTCGCACTCGTTAGTGAACGCAACCAGAACGAATGCACGAACGGGGTAATGGCGGGGACCCCTGTCGCGGCGACCATTGTTCGCACGTGTATATATCGGCGGCACTCATCGGCCGCGTGGCTACCTTTGCGCCGAGAGCGACGCTGTCGCCTGCTTTCATTGTTTTCCGCGAGCGGTTCCCCCTTAACGAGCGCTTGCCGTGGGCATGCAGATGCAGCGGGGGACGCCGATTGACCTTGTCCTCTTTAACGACTGCCACAGCCCTAAAGGCGGCGGCGCTCGGGATCGAGACGGACCATCCCTGCTCTTTCTGTTTTTTTTGTTTTGTTTTGTTTTTGTTTGCGCCAGCCCGCTCAAGTGCTTTGTTTATGGTGGGCCCAGACGGGCGTACTCACTCTTGTATAGTTTAGTGTGACGTAACACGCCTTATCTTCTGCAAATAGTCTTCATTATTCCGCGATGTCTTGCCAGCCTCTTGCTGTCCGCAGGATTGCGGCCGACTCGTACTAGGAATAGGATACTCTATAGTTACCGCCTTTATTAAGCCCCGCTGCAGAGTAAACTTGTCGGCGGTCGGCTTTTCTCTTCCCCTTTTCGTCGTGTTATGTCTTTAGATTCTCCTGTGAAGCTGTCTATCGCTGCGTTATTTTTCGCAGCTTCAATTGCTTTGCTTAGTGGGCTGACGAGCGTTGTGGATGGTGGAGGCAGGGATAACACTTTAGCGATTTTTGAAGCGACTGGCCTGTTACAAGTGCCGTTGTTTTTAGTTGTTGTTTTCAACATATGACACGTACCCACGAGGAGGAGGGGGGGGGGGGATTGGCCAAGGTTCGCAATGATAACATATTAAGTGCTTGCTTCCGGTTCAGTTAGTGGTCGGCACTACTTATATTTAAGTATGAATATTTATTAATTATTCTTCTTTTAGACGTGATCATGCCAATTTTAGACGAAGCTGCTAGATTATGAAAAAAAGAAAAGCTATCTGATAATAACAAGCAAAAGGTGTTCGCAAGGCGATGGATGCACTCGGAAAGAATTATCAGAATGGCACCAGTTTGGAGATATTAATTTCCGAGCTTTGCAGAGAAATGAATTGGCGTTCCAGTTACTTTCTTAACAGAACGTCGTTTTATGCATTCAAGCACAAAAGCCAATGCATTTCTCCGCAAAGCTCGGGAATTAATATCTCGAAACTGGTGTCGTCCTGAGAATTCGTTCCAAGAATTCGCCTTGCGAACTCCACGGCTAGAATTTGTAAATTGTAATATGGGTCATAAGGCAATTAATTAGAAACGTCATTAGTGTATCTTGCAAATCAATCGATTATGAATTTCAGTTTCTTTTTTGCAAGTAATGTCCACCTGTTCGAGTAGACCAGCTCATGAACTAGAATTGGGCCGTCTATAACGGGCAACCTTTAAATAAATTTGAAAGTGTTCGCTGAAACACCCGATACAGCTAAACAATTGTCATACCGATTTCTTTTGGCGGTTTGGATCATCGTAACTAAAGCTTAGCTGCTACGATCGCCGCACTCACGCGTGCTTACGCATCGTATGGCGTTCCCACAAACTCTGCACCTTGCGGGAATACAATATATTAACTTCACGAACGACTCCTTTCCGCAAGCTCTAGCGACTCGTCGTCGCTGTTATCAGTCCGCACATGCACGCGTAAACGTAACACGTCGCGACAACTCGGGACTATCCTCCATACGCTGACGTTGCAGCGGCCGCAATTTTTTTTATTGCATCGTTTTCTCGCTGCTACGCCCTTTTCGTTTATCTTTCAAAGTAGCTCCGTCACTTGAGACCTCCCGGCCGTAACAGGAGCCCTAAAGACTGGAGTCGTCTGCCATTCTGACAGCCTTCAAAAATGTAGGTCACCCGCGCAGCTGGGTCTGCGATCTGTAACTCTTGTAATAATGAATGTATTGACTGTCTGTAGATTGCCTACAGACTTTTTTTCTTTTAGACCGGTTCCCTTTCTTGTAGACTTCTCCATTTTGCTAACGACGTCTACATACTGTTTACTGACAACGAAGTCGTCAGCACATAAGACTGTTCCCACTGCTCTCTGATGGTCTGCGCAGGCATCCGAACGTTACGGGCAATAGTGAACAAAACGCTATATAAGTCCACAGACTCTTTGCGAACAATATTTAGTTAGACAAACGTGCTATCTAGCTTTCCTACAGAATGTCAAAGTAAACTTTTGAAGGATATGCACCATATTCCGGGGTCACTGTTTCTTCCTTTATTTCTTTACCTCGCATTTGTTTGGCTTGTTTGGATCGGCGGGAGCACTTGCATGCAGCTCCAACGCCTCGACAATTTTTTTTTTCCCTTGGCTGCTTCTTTTTTTTCTTTTGAAAGCGAGAAGGGCAAAATGAACCGTAGTTGAAACGCAGGAAAAAAACCGTCTCGTACTGTGTTCACGCGCGCGCATATGTCACCGGCGACTTTGGGTTTAACGTTTGACGAGACATGATTTCCCGCAGAGCCTGTATAGCTGATGTCGACAAAGAGGCGGTGACGCGCTTTTTTTGGGCGCTCGTTACCGACGGAGCACATTCGCGCCTAGCGATTTCCAAACACTGCGATTGCTCCTGAGGGGAACTAGTCTTTGCCTGTTCTCTCCCGTGGAGTCGTGGAAAAACAAAAAAACAAAACGAAACACCGACTTTGAAATGCGGTTACCACAGACATTTAATTCCGGCGCGCGGAGTATTGTTACCAACGACAACTGCGCTGAAGGTACTATTGTGTTTGACCGCGTTTTCGTCGTGCCGCGCTCCGAAGTCGTGCGATGTCGAAATTAACCTTTTTGCTTTCCCGTAACGCTTGCAGCGAGTAATTAACTTTTGCATGCTCTTCGAGCGTGTGAAGTCCGTTATTTAGTTCTTTTCCGAAGGAAAAAAAAAAAGGAAAGCACATTGCGACTTGAATTATGGTACACTAAACCGAAATGTAAATACTCTGTAATTATGAGGATCGATCTCGATGGCAAGCGCACAGAACCGTCATCCTAAACTTTTAAATTCGGTTCAATTGAGTCTGCAGTGCCTTGGGATCAAATTGTGTAAGTTTGAATCATTAATCGGCAATACATTATAAATTTATAATTCGTAAAACTCAACGGGAGAAGAAAGAAGTTTGAACACTTCAGTACCGACTACCACTGTACTGCGTGATTGCAAATAAAAAAAATATATTAGCGTAGTTATAACACTGACACATCCAGGCTGTTCTCTACATGTTTGCGTTCCTTTCGTTATCGCGCCGAGTTCAGCCCCAAAGAGCGGAGCTTTGCGTGTTGCGCGCGTCATGAAATCGCGTCGTTCGCCGATGCATCAAGCCTTTGTCGAAGTCCGCACGCTTGCTCCAGGTGGTCCTCATTGATCGCCATTGTGTCGATGGTCGCGCGCGCACACTCGAGCTCAGACAACACTGTTGCATGTATACGTGCTCTCTGCTATGCCGCATTGGAAAGCGGGCCCGCTTTCGCCTGTCGCGTTGTTTCCATTCAACGGCTACAGCAGCGCGGGGCAGCGCGCTTTGAATGCCAGGTGTTGTTTACGAAGAGCGAATCGCAGCGCGCGCCTTTCGTCGCTCGCTCTTGTTTACGAAAAAGCAGCGCGTTGCTCACTTTTTATGTTCGGTTGTTTTCCGTTTCTATTTTCCGCATTCGTTTGTTTCGGTCACATTCGTTCTGCTTATATTTTTATTTGTGTTGTTTATGAAGAATCTGTAGGTCGCACCGCGCCCTACTTTTGAGCACGTTTTGCGTCGTCCACTTTTTTTCTACGTCCTCCGTGTCATATATATGGCCTCTGTTTAGTGTTGTTTTCAGTGCGTATTAGGATAAGTCTTTCTTTCTTTCTTTCTTTCTTTCTTTCTTTCTTTCTTTCTTTCTTTCTTTCTTTCTTTCTTTCTTTCTTTCTTTCGTTCGTTCGTTCGTTCGTTCTTTCTCTCTTTCTTTCTTTCTTTCTTTCTTTCCTTCTTTCTTTCTTTCTTTCTTTCTTTCTTTCTTTCTTTCTTTCTTTCTTTCTTCGGCCGCATTTCGATGGGGGCGAAATGCGAAAACACCCGTGTGCTTAGATTTAGGCGCACGTTAAAGAACCCCAGGTGGTCAAAATTTCCGGAGTCCTCCACTACGGCGTGCCTCATAATCAGAAAGTGGTTTTGGCACGTAAAACCCCAAATATTATTATATTATTATTCTTTCTTTCTTTCTTCCTTTCTTTCTTTCTTTCTTTAACCGACAACATCGTAGGAAGCGAGGTCGTGTCAAGCCGCATGCGAGCTTGTTACTTCCGTGCAACGTTGCTTGAATCATGCGCGTGGGTGGACGCGGAAAAAATAGCCATGTCACGAAGCCTAACTCGTCGACATTGATTACTTCGGAGTGTGCAGCTAAGATCCTAAGCTCCTATAGCGAGGAGGCGCAATCCATGCCGTTCTCGTGCGACAATAGTGGAACTCGGGCCGTAAACTCGCGAAGCATATCTTCTTCCGCGATGCAGAGAGCTATAGAGCGTGAATGTTTAACAGCCATGTGGGTCGACTTGGAATGGATGGCGCGCAGCCTGTTGTTGCGCCTCGGTTCAAATCCCCTGTATTACCGGCGGCTGGTGTACGTATGCCGGATGCAATGCGACGGGGTTTCAGACCCTGACGTTCCAGATATGTGGCGCTCGCGCGGAGCAATTGGCGGCTAATTTTGTTGCAAGGTTTCGTTTGGCTACGTGCGTCAAACAACGCTCCTCTTTTTTTTTTTAATTCTCCCCCTCTACCTAAAAGGACCGCGATTCCTTCAGGCGGCCGCCATTCGTGACGGACACCGGCGTGATGGGTGGCGGGCGTATACAGAGAGAGAGAGACAGAGAGAGAGAGAGAGAGAGAGAGAAGAGGAAAGGCAGGGAGGTTAACCAGATATGAGTCTCCGGTTTGCTACCCTACACTGGGGATGGGGGATAGGGGGTAGAAAGATGACGGAGAGGAAAACGCAAAAAAAAAAGGAACGCGCGCACATGGAGACACACTCAAAAGGCGTTCCAGTTAAAGTCGTTAACACAGGCCGGTAGATCGCAAGAAGCGCAAAAGTGCTTGCACGGCGAACGTATACAAGTAGCGCAAGCCTCGGCGATATGCCCGATCCTGCAGGAACGCGTTACCTGCGCAGAAATAATAATAATAATAATAATAATAATAATAATAATAATAAGTTTTGCGAAAACGGACCTTACAACATTAAATGCGCCAGGAAATTGCAATTTATAATGTGCAGGAGGCATCTTTTGCAATGCCAGGAGTTCGCGGACATTCGTGACAAATGTCCGCGTCGCTCTCGTTATGGGGGCAAAATGTTAAAATTAGTGCTGTTCTTTTTTATTTTTCCATTCCTGTTCTTTTTTAATTTTTTGCTTTCCTTTCCACTTTTTTTTTCTCATTCAGATTTACGTTGACTATATCACCGACGGGGTAAATATAAGAACTTTGAGCATATTCGTTGATATTCGCCGTCCTTCAATTAACTGCGAATCCCTTTAACTGCGAATTACTGCATTAACTGCGAATTTCCCCTTTTGCGTGCAATTGAGTCGCTTCTCCGGTTATATATATTTTGCTTCAAGAACCGTGCGTCCTGCTGAACACGGGAAGCAAACGTTCAGAGCGCTGTCTGAATACATCGCAAGAGTCATGCATGGTATTCAGTTCCGTCTTATCAGAAAGTCTATTGGAGGCAACGAAACGCCGATGGAAAGACAATTCCGTGGACGCCTTTTGTAAGCTAGGGCTGTCTCTCTCTCTCTTTTTTTTTTCTTTGCCTGTACAGCACTCGTTGTGAATATGTAGCCCGGATACTCCGGGCGTCGGACAAAGCAATCGGAGCGAAGGGAACCAAACAGATAAGACGTATGCGGCTGATTATATCTGCTCGTCAACGGTCCGCGATGCGGCGTATCGGTCGAACGTATACACAGGTGCCCGGCGGCGCACGCAGTTCTTGCGAGGAAATTAGAGGCTTTTTTTTTTCACTTTCACTCACCGTCTGACCATTGTTTGATAATATGACGCGCCTGCCGTAAGAACTCGCTATACCCGACTGGATACTTGCGTGCGTGTACGCCGGTGCTGTCGGTTCTCGCCTTCGTCCGAAAGGATGGGAGGGCGCCTCTGATGTCGGCTCCTGCAGCGTGAGTTTTTCCACAAACTACGCTTTGTCTCCGTCTTTCGACCTTCATATCCGCACTTTTGATCTGTGTAGCAAAGACCGGGATGTATAGTTAACGCGGCCGCGATAAGCTTCGCTGAGTCGTCGTGGAGCACGTTGCAGAGTGTACACGTTTCCTGGGGACAGACACCAGGCCGGTACACCCGTAACCTCCCCCCTTGTGTGAAATAAAAGCGGTGCGTTGGCGTGACGAGGTGGAAGGTGAGCACTGTCAACAACGTGAAGGTGGTGGTAAACGAAGGACAGGGGATATGAGAACATACAACCGCAATAGGACGAGCGCTTACGCACGTGTCTCGGTAAAACTTTAGTCGGTAACTGTGGTAGTAACTTGGTGAGTATAGCGAGCAACATTAAGGGGGTCTTAATCTACAACGTTAACCATAAGTTAAACTCTATAGTGTAACTCTGGCTTGGCTCTATAGGTAAGGTTTAGTTGGTAACTCTGATTAAGTAGAGGTAATAACGCTGTAGTTGTTAAAGTTCAGTTAGTAGATGTGTGGTATATACAGAGAGAGAGAGAGAGAGAGAGAGAGAGAGAGAGAGAGAGAGTACTTATTGAAGAAACGCTGAAAAGCGAAACAGTTTGGTACGCTCGAATCAGATCTGAAAAATCTAAACATTACTGCGCACTTTTGTGCATGGCTCTAATACACTTTAAAAACAGTTGCACCCTTTGGGGTGTATATTTGCCACACAACAATAATCGTCATCTGTCTTGCCCGCATTTCCTTTCTTTAACGCGGCGAGACCGGTACTTTCCAGTAACGACCGGCATGCGCGTTATCAGCATGACATAGCATTCCCGACAGGAAAGTAAGGAGCGCAGCGTTTTCAAGAAAGGAAATGCAGGCAAGACAGGTGACGATTATCGTTGTGTGGCAAATATATACTCCAAATGGTGCAAACTTTTCTCTTAAAGTGTAGATTTCGTTTCTTTCTTTCTTCCTTTCTTTCTTTCTTTCTTTCTTTCTTTCTTTCTTTCTTTCTTTCTTTCTTTCTTTCTTTCTTTCTTTCTTTCTTTCTTTCTTTCTTTCTAATGCACTTTTGTAGTTTTCCTGAGGAAGTCGCTTTGCGCCACTGGGGAGCGTGTTTGTATCGTGCCTCTGACAGATGCAGCTAGCGCTCGTTTTCGCGCAAAGCTTTCGCGAAACGTGGCCTGTGGGAATGCTCGCGTAAGAAATTGAAGCTTCTGAGTGCACGTGTACAATAAAAGAAAAAAGAAAAAGGTACGTTAACATTTCATCTTGCTTATATATATATATATATATATATATATAAGCGCAGTGCAATGCCAATGTGCCGAGTCGATCCACGTGCGCGGTTCGCAGGTGCGACCTAGATGGCTGCATTCAAATCGACTTCGAGCCTGCCGAACAAGGCATAAGTGCCTCGATACACACGCATTTTTCTTTCTTTTCTTCTTTAGCGCAGAACGCGATTTCCGCAGTCGCGCGGAATCTCGTGCAGTCGGTGCAGGAGCTGTGTGTGTGTGTGTGTGTGTGTGCGTGTGCGTGTGCGTGTGTGTGTGTGTGTGTGTGTGTGTGTGTGTGTGTGTGTGTGTGTGTGTGTGTGTGTGTGTGTGTGTGTGTGTGTGTGTGTGTGTGTGTGTTTTACACACGCACTGCAACGGCGCCCACTGCCAGGACAAGCTGGTGCTCACGCTCGGCGGCGCATCGTCGAAATCCGCAGCGCGTGGAGCGCGATGACCCGTGTCTTCATTCCGGGGCTCGGTGGCCTGCTTCGTTTCGTCGCGCATTGTGCGTCTTTCTTTTCTTTTGTTTTGCGTTTTTATTCTTTTTTCGCTGCCGCTTCGTGCAGTATATCGGCGTTCGCTTGTTCCGTTGCCACGAGCGACGCAGCGTTCTATAGCTCCGCCGAAATCACATATTGCTGCGCTGCTTTCGTAAACGTTCGCGCCGTGGTGTTTGTACGTATGGGTGCGTGGGGGGCCGTGTTGGTAGTCGTTTCTACAAAGACAGAACGCGTTTGTCGCGTTGCGCCCTCGAATGCCCGTGGGAATTGGCGGCGCGCGCGCGCGATGAAGGTTACGCAGCGGGATTTCGTCATCAGCAACGCCAGTGTCTTTACACGATGGCATTACTCGCGCGAGGCAACGCGTGAAGGCGGTAATTGACATTCTTCAACCTTTTTTTTTTGCTTGGCTGCTCGATGTTCGGGAAGAGGCCTAACTACTTGCAGTGCTTCTGCTCGAACGACGCACTTCGATGCGGATGTCGTGGCACTGCGTGGAAACGCAGCGGGCGCGAGGCAACGCGTGAAGGCGGTAATCGTGATTCGCCAGCCTTATTATTATTTTTTTTTGCTTGACTTCTGGATGTTCGGGAAGAGGCCTAACTACTTGCAGTGCTTCTGCTGGAACGACGCAGTTGGATGCGGGTGACGTTGCACTTCGTGGAAATGCAGCGGGCGACGCCGCTCGTTCGATTCCCAGCCGCATTCCGATGCGTGCGCGGCATGCGAAAAAAATTCCATCTCTACTCGAGTGGCGAAACATGTGCGCCTAATAACCTCACGTCCCGTATCCGTCGCACACAGCTACTCGCGCCGACAAACGCGTGTACCGATCAAGTTTCCGACAAGCTTTCATTAGTTTTCTGACAGGTTCGAGAAGCCGGAATCGATCGGCTGTATACCATTCCGACGCGACGTCCAACGGATCGGATGGTTTTGACGCAGGTGCTTTCCGCTTTAGTATTTTTTTTTTACGTTATAGGAGCCGCATGTAGTTTACTATAGAAGTACTCCATCATACGGCGCCACTCATAGGCCCTGTGGTGTCCTGACGTAGTGTCGATAACGTATTGACTAAGTCTTTCCGAACGACCCGCGCAGACAGGAGCTGTTCAGGCATGCAATGCACGGCCTTCTTCTCCACGCCCTCCCTCTACACCCCCCCCCCTTCTTCACGGCAATTTCCTGCTCTCCTTTATATTGCGTATGCGACGATGAAACCTCGCTCATATACAAGGTGCCCCAGCTAATTTTAGCCAGAGTTAAAAAAAAATTGCGAATGCCAGGTAGCTGGACAAAACCAAGGTATTGTTGTTTGCCGTCGCTTGGAGATACTAAAATATTTTTTTTTTGCATTCTGCTTAATTAGATAATTTTGATGCACCGTGCGTGTGTATTCGCTGGCTTCTTTCACGCTCGGAAAAACACTTTTATGTAGTCAGTATTGGGCAACAGAAAGCTGTATGGGGAGTTTTTTTATGTAACTCTGCAATGTTCTCATTGACACTTTTCGTCTAATTATGGTAGTTGGCAAGTTACTAATTATCTAATTAAGTAATAATTATTAATTAATTAATTAATAATTAGTGAGTTACCTTATGCATACTGCAGGCCTTAGAAGGCCCAGACAGGAGGGGAAGGGTACATACAAAAAGAAAACACTATAGATTGATGGAGTAGAAACAGCTCCGGAAAAATGTAATAGAAAGTAGGAATGCATGATCAGTAAAGCACCTAAATAATGCATAGAGAGTGGCAAATACAAATTGAATCACCGTTTCATAAGCACAATTTCGAAGCACTGGAAATGTAATTGAGAAAAAGAGGAATGTGTAATTCAATATTATTATACAATGCGTAAATCAGTGAATATTGCATAACGATACAAATTGAGACAATATTTCTGAACAACAAGCACTAATATTAGATAGCAATAGACGCTATTGAGTCAGTGCTGACAAGTTTGCTATAAGGTAGGCTGTTACATTCCGTTTTTGTGGGAGGGAAAAAGGAATACGTGAAGACGTTGGTTCTACCATTATAAGGCGTTAAAGAGGCAGCGGGCCGATGTCTTGTTTGCCGGACAGTAGGGGGTGTTATGTAAGGTGCGGGAGAAAGAGATAGTTTATTGTTACTTAGTGAGAAGAGAAATTTCAGCCTGGGAATTTTCCTTCTTAGTTGCAAAGACTGAATATTGCGTTCAGCCATTAACTAACTTGGGAAATCACTTGAGCGATATTTAGAGAAGATGAACTTTACTGATTTACGTTGTATCATTTCTAGCGCACCGATGTTAGCTTTAGTATAGGGATCCCATACAATAGCTGCGTACTCGAGTTTAAGACGGACAAGAGAGGTGTAGGCGATAAGACGGGTTTCAGAAGGAGCGTGATTTAATTTATGCCTGAGGTAGCAAATCTTTTTAAAAGCTGAGTCGCGAAGATGAGAGATGTGCGAGTTACAACTAAGGTTAGTGGCTATTGTTACGCCGAGGTACCTATATTCATTCATCTCCGTAAGAGGTTTGCATGCTAGGCTATATAGGTAAACGACAATTTATCAATTTTTCTAGTGATCTTCATAAATACTGTTTTATCAGAGTTAAACTGCATATCCCAGCGTGCACACCAAGCTAGTATGTTTTGAAGGTTAGAGTTTAGAGTAGCTTGAACTTGTTGGTAGGTGATTTCATTAAAGAGGAGGCAGTCATCAGCAAATAGCTTTATTTGTGCGGGCAGAGTAACAGTGTCTACAAGGTCATTAATGTATATGTTAAATAATAATGGTCCAAGAACACTACCCTGGGCAACACCAGAAATGACAGGAAGGATACTAGAAGAACAATTAACTACTACGAATTGCGTACGGTTGGAAAGATAAGCGCGAATCCAATTTACGAGATGTGAAGGAATGTTGAGATATTCAAGTTTTTCTATTAGCTTTGCGTGCGATACACGATCAAGTGCTTTCCTGAAGTCCAAAAATATGTCTGTTTGCCCTGGTTTGTCGACAGTGCTAGCGAGACTGTGAATTGCAGCGGTTAATTGGGTAACAGTGGAGAGGCCCTTTCGAAAGCCACGCTGCATAGGAGATAGAATGGCTCTATCATCGAGAAAATTATTTAATTAAGACTATTTAATTAGGCAGGATGAAAAAAAATATAATTTGAGTATCTCCAAGCGACGGCAAACAACATCACCTTGGTTCTGTCGAGCCACGTGGCATTCGCATTTTTTTTAACCTTTGGCTAAACGTAGCAGGGGCACCCTGTACATGGTCCGAACTGGAGTCGATGCGTTGCGCCTGCTTGCCTTTTCGGACAGGACACCCACTTCACATATTAGGCATAAATTTTGTTGCGCAACCTCGTTGAGGGGTGCGTTGGTCGCCGATCGCCTATAGAGGCTCGCGTGAGAGCTTTGTCGCGTCTTGAGGTTTAGATCCGTGGTTTGCATCTGTTAATCTGTGAGACACGGTGCTAGTTGTGCTCCTAGCTACTTTCACGGTTTCTTTTACTGATTATCTGAACTGGTAGCCTATGTGATCTTCCAGTCGCCGGGCTCTCATGTAGGCGCACCAGTTTTTTCCATATCGTTTCCCGCGGATTGCACGCCACTCGGGCCGAGGTCTTGGTGCAGTGTCGTGCGCGTCAGTTCTGGCAGAGCGTCGATTTGTTAATCAACTAGAATCTCGACCAAATTGTACTAAAGCCCGCGAGACAAACGCAAGCATTACTTAGAGCTCATTTCCATTTGAGCACACTTCAAGCAAAAACAAACAAACAAACAGAAGGTTGTTGATGGCGCTGTGACGCGCTTGTCGTCGAAGTCCGCGGCGCGCGTCTGTCGGCAAGATGCGCCGTCTCGTCTTGCCCGCTAAGCACAGCATCGCTTCCCGCAGTGCGCGTGATCTGCACGCTCTCGAAGCGAATGGTCGGCGGAGTCGGGGAATGCAAGTGGAGCCTTGGAGAAAGCGCAGGCGTGCAGCCGTTCTCGTTCCGTCTTCGTCGCGACGCGTCTCAACGTTGCCGTTGTTACGCTTTCGTGTCGTTTACCAAAATGTGTCAAGGATAATTTGTGTTGTCATCATCAAACACAGCTATCGACGACAACAGTGTAGTTCAGAATTATCGCTAGCGTGCCCATGTGATTTCTGCGATCCGGATAAGCTTGTCGCTTGTGTGTACTCTACAATTTTTTCTGTAATTTTGACTTTGCAGCAAACGTCGTACTTAATTAGGGCTTAATTCCCCATCCCCCTCCTCCTCTTATTATTATTATTATTATTTTTTTTGCCGCAAGCGGCGTTACCTCTGCACATCGGATGATGTAAGCGCCATTCATGGCTTCTGTTCGGCACTGCTTCCGGGACAGAAGCCACTAGCTAGATACGCGCACACCGCTGACACTCCTCCGGTAAGGATCGGCGCGGTTAAGCCCTTTCAGGGGGCGCCCGGGAGAACGGGGCGCGTCCGGCTGAATGCGGCGTGTGTATGCCTCGAACGACTGCCGTCGTGTGCCGTGAAAGCCCGTCCTAACGAGCACACTTTCACGGCGGCGACCGCTGTCGACGTGACGCTGGCACATCATTTCGCCGTCGGCTTGGCACTCTCTCTCTCTCTCTCTCTCTCTCTCTCTCTCTCTCTCCGCGAAACGTGGAGGTTCACAGTAAAGCCAGCCGACACGTGTCATCCGATTGCTGAAAGCAGTGGTCGAATTACTACTTGTTGCTGGGGCAATTGTTTCCTACGTCTTGTGGTGGAAAAATGCGCGGTAACTATTAGGGAACCGACCGGAGGGAAAAAAGCGTCGCATGCTGACAGAGCTTGCACCTTAACCGGCAGCAGTCCCTTGTTGTGGCAATACGTCACGTACCGTGCGCGGTGCGTCGTGGAGGCAATATGGGCGATTAGCAGAAAAGTAACCGCAAGACGGAGAGGAACAGAAAGCAGGCCCCCTTGCGTAGAAGAAATATAACGTATTGTGGTACTCAACTTGTTTCCGGGCATGTTGGTTCTTTCCTGTTGGGTCGTTTCCTTAATTGTTCTCGCGTCATTGCCACTGCAAGGAATAAGCGGATTGCGGCGTATTCGTTATCTTCCTTTTTCTTCTCTTTATTGCGGTAGCCGTTATGGAATTGAGCAGATCCTTGTATTTGTGCTTACTGAAATACCGCGTATCACCAATTAAATCGTGGTTGGAAGCCCTTAATAAGTGAAACAGAACTTTATGCAAGCACCGCGACCAACTCACCACAGAAGTAACTGAAACGTTCCGGATGAAAAGAACAACGGTGTGAGACGTGCACATAATTCCATTCGTTATCCTGCAACAGCGGAGAGCTTTCGTTTCTGCTAAGCTTTTGAAAAGCGCAACGGGGTGTTTTAAGGTTTCCGATTGCTTTGCGTGATAAATGGATCCTCTACACTGTCGTGCGTATTTGCTTGTGAGTTGTATATATATATACACCACGAATGTTCCCTCTGAAATGAACTTCAGGTGCGAATGCGTCGGTGTGTGGTAGCCTCCCTTTTGTGCCCCTATAGTCTTCTGCGCAGCTATGCGACTTCGAGTGCTTGCACATGAGATCACGCTATCTCTATGGTGCACACCAAACAGCCAGACCACCCAGAGCAACCGTCAATACCACCTGCCCTCTTTGATGCATCTCTATATGCCAACTGGACTGCGTCGAAGAGAGGCGACTCTGCTTTATCGCTTATGGCTGGGGGTGGCTTTCACTAAATCTTACTCCTTCCGCATTGGAATGGCCGACAACGATCTCTGTAATGCCTGTCTTTGCGAGGAGACGCTGGAACATGTTCTGTGCGACTGTCCTGAATATAATGTTCAGCGACAGTCCCTGGCATCTGTTCTAGCGCGCCTTGACAGTAGACCATTGTCCCTCGACACGATTTTCACATGCCGCCGACAGAAGATATCGCAGGTGAAGGCGACAAAGGGACTACTTCGGTTTTTGAAAGAGACGGGATTGGACAAGCGGCTGTGAGAGTGACGTCGCGTACCATGCCAGATTGATGGACTCCAACGGACGATGTGTGTGTGCTGTGCTCTGTGCTCTCTCTCCCTCTCCCATGTGTAGGGTAGCAAACCGGTTAAGCCAAACTGGTTAACCTCCCTACCTTTCCTTCTCCACTTTTTCCTTCCTTCCTTCCTCGCGTCTAAGATGCAGCTGTACCGGGTTCTTTCGCCTAACAATGTGTCCGTTCAATGCGCGAAGAACAGGGGCAGAAGCAAAGAGTGCAGCTAGAAGCCAACGTTTCGACAAGGAGGACGCCAAGTCGACAAGCCCTTTTGTCCGTCATAAGAAAAGTACCTGTTTTGTAAATTTAACCCTGCAGCGTCATTCCTTGTTCTATCTACCACTGCGCTTCATTTCAAGTCTCCATTTTCTCGTGAACTTCTGTCTCGTTCATATCGTAGCAGAAGTCCGACAAGGAGAGAGTGAGATAATTATAAGAAAGGGAGGGAGAAAGAACTAAGTGTCTGGTTGACCACACTGTCGTGTGTGAAGGGGAAATGGTACAAAAGATAGGAAAGAAAACAGAAAATCAGAACAAAAAAATGGCTGTGGCTTAGGTAAGGTTAAGCCCAGGATGCGAAGCATACTAGCCTTTATTTTAGTTGTTGAACCACAGTTTAGCCTGGTGAACTGCTGTTGCTTGGCTATATTTGGTTCGGCTAGACGAAGAAACAACTCATGCATTACTTCTTCGCCTTCAAGAGTGGAACGCGATAGCGTTCCCGTCGACCCGCCAAGGGGTGTAAGACAATGGGCTACAGGGCAGCGACTACGCGCCCCGCATTGGACGCGGTGAGCGTCGAGCAAAGCAGCGTTCGGCGCGGCAACGAAATGTGCGCCTGAGCAAGAGACGCACGCCTTAGAAACAGCTCGTTTCTAAGGCAACACCGCATTCACTAGAGGCGCTTTTGTACCGCTTTGAAGCATCGTACTCATGGCTCAGTAAATAAAGAAAAAAAAATACTCATGGCTCAGTGGTAGCGTCTCCGTCCCACACTCCGGAGACCCTGGTTCGATTCCCACCCAGCCCGTCTTGCAAGAGTTGAGCCAAAGCCACTTCTCCTCTGTCGTGACGTCACGGTGTCACGTGATTTCATGGCGACACCGCCGCGCCTGAGGAGCTGGGTTGTGCTCTCGTAATATGCTTCGCATAAAAATGGAACTGCTTGTGCACATGGCGCAGCCGCTTTTGTTTTTGGTGCAGTCCTGTGCCAGAAGTAACGTTCTCAAGCGAGAACGACCCCGATATTTAGTATTTGCTACACCGCACAAAAAATATAGTTAGAAACCGGAAGCGGGTCTCTTGGTAGACTCTCTAAGAACAGTGGGAATGCTGGAAAATCCTTTGCTGACGTAGTTATAATGATTTTATGTTACGTTTTATTTCCGATAATTCTCGAACCCAAACATAGTAATACTTCAGCTAGGAACGCAGGGCGTGAACGTACTTTATAGGTGGATATGCGTGAACTCAGAGTCAGGCATATATGGGAGTAACAGTTATTCCAGCGTAACGGAGTTTCCAGCAATCCCTTTTGTTCCTGGAGAGTAGTTTTGATCGCAGAGGAGGACCCGTGTGCAGAAAAGTGTGGGGTTACACGTTCCGAAACTGGACAAGTTGGCTGCGAGGGACGCCGTAGTGAAGAGCTCCAAATTAATTTTCATCACCTACGGTTCTTTGACCTTTCCCTAGTATATCCAAGCAGGCGCGCTTTTTTTCTTTCTTCTTTGTTCAATTTCGCAGTTTCAATTTCGAAACGTGGCTGCCGCGTCCGGTAGTGGAGCCCGCAACCTCGTGTCTAGCGTCACAACGCCCACTGAGCCGGCCTTAATGGCGCAAAAGCCGAATAATTTGTATACACACCATTGCGGTCGAAGTGTCCGAATGGCTTTGTGCACCCGAGTCCTCTGTACGCTCAGTTACGGCACAAATGAGGTTAATTTCCTTCCACAATCGGGTGCGGTGCGCCGCGGGAATAATTAATATGGCGGTTTTTCTCTTGCCATCCGGAGGTCGTGCATGGGCAACCTTTGCCCTTCTTCGACCCGTCCTTACTTGACTTGTCTTCTTTCTCCCTGTTTCTTTCAACCTTTATTTTTTTCTTCTTTCGACAACCAAACTTTGAAGCAAAGTCAAGTCAGCTTTCCGTATGCTTTTGCTCCGAATTATTCATTTATTATATTCTGTTCAAAATACTCCGGTGTATTCTTTTTTGTTGTTTCACATACGAAGATAAAGGGGGGGAGGGGGGGGGGAGCAGAAGCAGGAAATTGGATTGCCGCACAATGAAGTATTAGCATACAGTATAAAAACACACAATCGCAAGCAAAAAATAACACGCTCAACAGGGGGGGGGGGGGGGGAAGAAGAAGACCATGCGAAATTAAGAAAACACGTGTCTTATGCTACAACGCACTTGATTGCAGTCAAAAACGAAATAAATAAGAACAGCCCTGAGACACCCCTAACTGTGCAAAGACTGAATAGATTGTATGCACACAATTGCGGTCGTAGTGTCTGAATTACTTTGTGCACCCGAGTACTCTGTACGCACAGTTGCGGCACAAGTTCATTTTCTTCCATAGTCGGATACGGCGTGCCGCTGGAATAATTAATATTGCTGTCTTTCTCTGGCCGTCCGGAAGTCGTGGGTGACATTTGACCTATTTTGACCTGTGTTTAATTGATGTCTTCTTTTTTCTGCCTATTTCTTTCAACCTTTTTTTTCCTTCGAAAGCCAGAAATCGAAGTAAAATCAAAAGGCTGGTCAGCCTTGCGTATGATTTTGCTCTGAATAATTCATTTATTGTATTTTGTTCAAAGTACTCCTGTCCGTTATTTTTTTATTATGTTTCACATAGAAAGATCACGTAGGTGAGTAGAAGCAGGAAATTGGATTGTCGTACAATGAAATATTAGCATACAGTATAAAAACGCACGATCGCAAGCAAGACATAGCAACCTGAACAGGAAAAAAACAGGAACAGGCGAAATAAGAAAATACATGTCATATACTACAACGCACTTGATTGCGTGCGAAAATGAAATAAAGAACTTATAATGTACGTAGGAATCGGAATGGCTGCTCATATCGTTGGACAGGGCTTTCATTTGTACAGATCCAGTCGTTGACATAACCGAATTTCTTTGGCCGAAGTCTGTATGTAGCCCAGCAAGGCAATTGAATTGCAGGGTGGGCAGATCAGGACGCTATCCGTAACTGGGTAGACGGCATCCATGGCCGGCTCAACCGTGTTTAAAGTGTCACAGGGGGAGAGGGGGGGGGGGGGAGAAGGGACTTGTTTATTTATCAGATGGTGAAAGGTCCATCTATACCGCAGTTTGCTGCAATACTTCGGCCGAGCACTAATAAATTTAGAATAGGCACCCCACCGATACGGTACGGAGTTGCCTTTTGCCTTCATTAAACCTTCAAGTGTGTGCGTGTGTTTGTATGTCCGTGTTAGGGCTGCGAACCTTGCAGAATTAAGCGGAGCAGTCCCGACTGTTGAATATATGTCCCGAATCCTGCCTTGACCTATATTCGGGGTGGTCAAATGTCCTGACTTTCGAATTTTTCCTTTTCTTTTTGAAATATAGTATAACAATCAGTAATGCACGTTTCCTTGTTATTATGGCTGACAGCTCGTTTGCATGTTCCCCTTTGTAATTTATTGCACTGTCGCAAAGATAAAAGCGGTTTGTTTTTGTCATAGTTGTATTGATGTTGTAGGCCTTTACCTTTCGCAGTATCTGCATGCATTCGTAGCAGTGTTCGCCGGAAAACTATACTGCGCCTTTCTTGTCTGTGTAGCGTGACGTGATAAATTTAAACAAAAACGTTGTTGCACTTAGACTCGCGGCTCGTGGCATCGACAAGGCCAATTGCCCCCCCCCCCCCTTACGTCCGACATCGTTCGCTATATAGAGCTGGTAGTCCCACTCCGTGCGTGCGTGCGTCCATGCGCGTGTGTTTTGCCATCGTAATCTGACGCGGCAATCTATTGAAACTCCGCATGGGTAGCAGGACTGGGGTTTTAGTTTTCATTAACGCTTGCTGTACTGACGTATAATTTACTTATCGTTGTAGGTATGTACGTGTCGCTTCATACACTGATCATTAGGATGCGAGTGAGTCCGTCTCCCGGCCGCTTGCCATTCGAAGCGTGTCTGCATGGGTACTAGTTCCTCAAGCAGTTTTCCCATCGTCGGTGGTCGTTTTTGGCCTTGCCTCCCTGTCCAATCAGAGCGCTCCCATCCTGATGATCGCGAACACTCGGTAGCGCGGAACCATCGACGGCACATACGCGCGTTGCTCTTGGCAACGAAAGCCGCGGAACGCGCACTCTGTTTGGATTGCAGAACGAGCACGATCGAGACCTCGTCACGTGCATCAAGTTCAGAAGTCATTGGGGGCTGAGTAAATATTTACTCCGTTGAGCGTGCGGATATGGACGACGCCACAGCCCTCCTCCCGCCCTCCGCTCCCAATCGATCGCAACTCTGTTTATTTTTTAATATTTCTTTTTCGTTTAGTTATCGGATAGATTAGTGCGCGTTTACCGGCTTTCTCGTGTGTTTACCGAACGCTTCGCACGAGTGCAAACAAGTGAAAGAAGCATCCTCGTGAAACAGGAAATGTGGGCAGGCGAAACGCTCGCCGTTCGCCTTCTGTGTTTCTCCGACGTGCACTAAAGGCGCAGCACGCGAGAGTTCTCGGCATTCTGTCCACTGTCGGAACGCTGCTGCCGCTGCCGGGACTCGCACCTGCGACCACGTCCTCGGAAGCGGAATGCCGTAGCCATGCACTATTCGCGAGTACAGCGGGGGCCTGTCTTTCGATTATGATAAATTAAATGACATCGCCAGCACACAGGAGTACATGCCATAGATCGCTCATATGTACGTGTTACGCACGTTTGCAGTTATGCAAAATCACATGCGCGCTCGCGCCATTCTGACCGGTTACCCGCGGAGTGCACGGAAATAAAGAGCCGTACGCTCACTCGTGTGGCGTCTCACGGAAGTGGACTCTGTATTATGTGGCTTGTCACTTTCCATGACGTTTTTATAGTCGCGTGCAGTGCAGATTACGCAATAGCGTCACTTGATTAGGATGACGCAATGCAATGAATGCAGGGTGTAAGAATTGGGGCCGGGCATGAAATAAATGGTATACCTGGCCCATGCCATCGTCCCATTCATCCACGCTAAGAACCTTGTTGAAGGGAGGGACTTGTTCTCATCGAGAACGAGGAATATGGGATTTATTTAGGATAGCGACATGAAGGGTGCAGAACGTTGCATTTCATCAGTCTATAGCATGACTGAAAGAGAATGCATCCCAAGCAGCCGTAAACGACTGCTTAAAAACACTGCCCTCCCTAGATCCCTAGGTGAGGCAAAACTGCCGTTCAACCTTTGACCAATGGGAGCGTCCAAAGTCATCAGAGTCTACCCGCCTTTGAGGGGGAGGGTTCACACACTCACTTCTGCGCTTTGGTTTCACTGAACACACCGAGGTGAGAGGGTTCTCGTAGACAGAGGTCTTGACCCGAGCAGGCTGCTCTTGATCCCAGAGCTGACCCCGAAGTCAGTAGCCGCCGCGTCTGTCCATTGACTGTGACGACTTCTAAGGCCCGTGAGAAAGCACCGCAAGACATTCTTTTCCAGGAGTTCCTTTCCTCCAAGCAAACCGTGAAGGCGACAGCGAATCAACTAACAACACTCGTCAGAACTTTCTCTGAACTTTCGCGGAACTTTCTCCCATGTTCGGCTACACTGCGTAGCTCCGTATATTTGGTTGTTGGTACGACTAGTCGTGCCCTAGATAGCTCGCACAACCCTTTTATTCTACATGTGCTTTCTGACAGCGCTCTCGTTGCGCAGCGTAGTGAGCATTAACTTTTCAGGGTCGCGATTCTCGCTCGTGCTAGTCGAATGCACGTTTAGTCACCCTTGTATTGCTGTCACCGACCGGCCTCCATTCTTTCTGATAAGACTAAATTGAACTCTGTTGTTTTAGTTTAAAAAAAGAAAAAGAGAGAGAGATAAAGGTGTATGCTTCGCTTTCTTTTTTGCTTCTTCTTCTTCTCCTCCTCCTTTTTTTTTCCTCGCACGGGCTTTGCAACCAGATACTCGCAACTGGGAGCCACATTTGAAAGGAGAGCGCGGATTTACAAGGCTGCGCGTGTTTATCATCTTTTGGACAGCTTTCTGTGTACAATAGCAGGAAGCGCCCGACGACTTGACGATGCGGGCCGAATATGTCGACAAAAGAAACTGCTCGTGCCGCAGTTCTGTACAGGAAGTGTTCGCTTTTAAAACAACCTCAAGAAGGAAGCCAGCGCCCGTCAAACCTGCAGCGGCTCATGAAACGCAGCCTTATAACTCCACTAATTAGCGTGCGCTAAGTGACATTCGTCTGTTATTTTCGTTTCTTCTTTTTGCCTTTCAGAAAAAGAATTTTGGGTCCGCAGCCGTTTTAAGCGTGCAGCTCCATAATAATAAAATACTTATAAATAAGTTAATAAAAATGGAAAGCCTGAAAAAAAAGAAACAGAAGGAATAATGCGTGTTCGCTCCACCTGGGTGACTCATCGATAAAAACCGCCGCAAGCAGCGTCGGCAAGTAGACAGTGTCACGATGGCACGAGTATGTGGCCAGAGTGTGTGTGTGTGTGTATATATATATATATATAATGTGTGTGTGTGTGAGAGAGAGAGAGAGAGAGAGGGGGGGGGGGTGAGGGAGGTGTTGTTTGGAGGGCCTCGTCGCTTCCTGATCGTCGATCGACTGACGACGAGATGACAGCAGTGATCGAAAGTTTACGCCACCAGTTCAGATAGCTGCATCCCCGCGTTGATGCTAGCTTTATCTTATACTATGGCTTGCTTTTAGCTTGCTTTGTTGTGTCCTGGAAGAAGCAGAGAGAGAGAGAGAGTGGGCGAGAAACCGATGATGAAAAATACAAGTTCTCCTATCTGGACTCGCGCTCTCGTACGTGCACACACACACGCACGTATTCGTTCGCGTTTCCCTTTCGTCCGGGCGCCGTCGAGAGCATCGGGCGTGTTTTCCGCGCCGGCGGATCGGCGCCGCCGCCGCATCTGTGTGACGGGCAAGCGGCAGCTCCCGTATCCGAGATCGCTGCTGCGATTTTATTTTTTTCGTTCTTTCGGTCGTTCTTTCCTTCTTTTTCCTTCCCTCCGTCACCGCATGCCGGCCGGCCCGCGGTTGGAGTAAACATGTTTTTTCCGCCCGGCGTGGGGCGCTCTCTCCTCGCGTTGATCGTCCCCCGCCTCCTTGTGCCGCGGTGCGTATTTAAATGCGGCTCTTCTTACGAGCTCCCGCGTCCGTTATAGTGACCGCCTCTCACGGATTGGCTTTGGCTTCGCTTCCGTCTCCGGCCGTCTCTTTCAGTCACGCTGTCTGTCTCTCTTCTTTTCTTGTTTTCCATTTTTTGACCTGCAAGCGCGTGCTTCACAGCGCCGCTAATAAGAGAAAAAGTACACCGGCACCGTGGCGATACCGCATTCTAAATGAATTGCGACGCTGGTTGAAAGCCAGTGTGCTTCGGTCAAGTGTTCTTTTTTTTTTTTTACTCCGGCTAGTGCAAGGTAGTTAACATGAATAATTCGCCCCCAAGAGCTTTGACAGGCGAAATTATTCTGGTCGGACATAATCTTCATTACGTGGAATAATGTTTCTGTGGTGGCGGCCTAGGTTCAAAACGCGAGTGCCCTAGTATTAGATGAATATTCCGGTTTCTTTCCTTCTTGCTGGTTCGCTTAGTCACTAGTCTTTCTTTTTCTTTCTTTCCTGTTTCCATATTTGTGTTTCCAAATTTATATCGCGAGAACTCCAGTGCCACTGCAGAACAAGAACAAGCTACAAATGTAGCGATTCCTTCCGCTCGATTCCATGTCACTCTTATCATCCACCGTTCACGACCGGCTGATCCCGTTGATGACCCGGGTGGAGCGCCGCCCTGACCACTGACGAAGAGCGACGAGGAATGACAACATTGGAATAGGATCGTTACATTATCCCGGCCCAAGTGATTAAATTTATTCCTGCCCTAAGCTCCTATATTGCTTTGGCACTGAGCAGGGTATGGTGGTTTGGGCGAGTTGGCAGCGTGATTTGGGACATAAGCTTCCATCACTAAGCCGTGGAGTCGTTAGATCAATCGATCGGTAGAGTCGCCTTAGTGATTGCGACAGTGAGCAGCTGTTTTCAATGCTTCCCGGAGCCTCTAGTCTGAAGTTTCTTGTGCGTCACACATGCTTCCGGGATTCGTAGTGACACAAGAGTTAAGCTCGCAACATCGAGTTATCTCGACATTTGCGTTGTTGCGTGCCATCTTGTCGGAAGCGTCTCGTACGTCACATATCTTGAAGCGCAAGGAAAACGGAAATGTGTGCACCAGAATCTCGCCCTTATACACCGAGTGCACGCTAGATGCCGCCACAAAGCCGCGGGTCCACCTTGAGGGTCCACCTTCTCGCATATATTTTGTGCGCCAGTGTAGTGCAAGTTCGCCCCCGTGCAACTGAACCGTCATTCAGTAAGAACACGCACATAGGTGGCAACGTGTGCGAGACAGTTCTCAGCTCGCTCTCGCGAGTCCTTTCAGTCTTTGCGAAGAGCTTTTCGGATGTCTTTGATTTTGCTTCTTCCTTGCTAAATAGGGTGTCCTACGTGACTTGGGCCACACATTAAGCATATGCAAATGCCACGTACTGGACAGAACCAAGGTATAATGTTTGCCGTTGCTTGGAGATACTCAGATTATCTTTCGCATTCCGCCTAATTACATAATTAGCATCATCTGATTAATTAACTTATCAAATATTATAATTAAATGAAAAGTGTCAGTGGGAACATTGTAGAGCAACATTAAAAACTCCCGATACAGCTTTCTCTTTCAATACGTGCTACAAAAATGATTCTTTAATTAATCAAGCATAAATATGTAATTAGGCGGAATGCGAAAAGTAATCCGAGCATCTCCAAGCGGCGGCAAACATTATCTTGGTTCTGTGCAGCTACACGGCATTTGCATACATTAAAAGTTTGGTTCAAGTTACGTGGGGCAGCCGGTATAGGCGACAGACCCTGCGCACTCGGAATGAATTAAGGGGTTTTCGATTAGGCGTCGCTCACGTCCCATATTGTTGCTGTTGATCAGGCGAGAAATATTACGTTCTATATCGCTGCTCGTACGGCAAGAGCGTTGTAAACGCGACGCGGAAACTCGGGGGGGGGGGGGGGGGGGAGGCGTTTTCATTTTTGCACTTAAGACGTCCCTACTGCGCAGAACTGAAATGTGGAAGAGAAATTTAATTCTTCGAAAGAGCGTCGACGCTTGCATGCGATTCCGGAATATCTGCGTGCGGGACGTAGGAGCCTTTGCGAATGTTAATGTCAGAGGGCGCCGGGTCGAGGGAGCTTATTTTAGTCCCGTAGCTCCTCGTCGGCCGCCGCTTGAATAACGAGTAAAAGTGTGTGCCGATAGACCAGACCAATGTAAAAGCGATGCGATGGACTCGTGTCTGTGCGCTGACCGGTTTCCTCATGCCCGAGCGAGAACCTTTTTTACTGTCTTAGGTGAACGTTACTGTCATTATTACGTTTCTTTATTGGTTTAGAAAAATCTCCGTCGTGGACTTGAATCGATGGCTTTAAAAAATGCCACCGCCGAATAATTTCATCTGCTGACTATAATTAATACTATTAGCTACATTTTAGTACTCTAATCTGTACCGAAATAGGCGCAAACGACTTCAAAATACGCTGCTGTGTTATTGAAGAGACGTCATATCTCGACGTATACTGATTGTTTTCCCCGCTTCACCGTTTGTTTGTTTAGTGATCGCGCTTACCCGCTATGGTAGATTCCTTCTTTTCTCATTTCTCTTTTGTTTCACCGGCTGCGCTGCGCTGGCTTGGTGGCTCCGTCGTTTCGCTTCCGTGTACGAGGTAGCGCGTTCGACTCCCGGCCGCGGCGTCTGCAGTCCTGCTTGGCCGGGATGCAGGAGACGCTGATGCGTACCGGGCTTTAGCTGCACGTTAAAGAATCACAGCTGGTCAAAATTGAACCAGAGCGCTCTGCTGTAGCGTTTGATATAGCATCTAATGTGCTTTGGAAACTCAATCAATCAATCAATCAATCAATCAATCAATCAATCAATCAATCAATCAATCAATCAATCAATCAATCAATCAATCAATCAATCAATCAATCAATCAATCAATCAATCAATCAATCAATTCATCAATCAATCAATCGTATTTTTCTCCGCTATTTTCCTTTCTCCATTACAGGCTAAGCATTGGCAGTGGGAGATAACACCTGCTTCATCGCTTTGTATTTGCTTCTCTCTTCCACACACTGCTTGAAGTCTAATCACCGTGCCTCTCTCTGAACAAAACATATTTATCTCTTTCCTGAGCTAAGCTTCCCTCGTTTGAAAGTGCATGCCCTGTTCCTTTCCATCGCTGTCACTAGCCCATCCTTAGTGGGCGTTAATGAAGGGCGGGATGGAGAACAATTTATCGAAGTGATTGATCGATACTTGTTTTGGAAAGTTGTTAAGGGGAAGGAAGATCGGGATAACTGTGACTCACGGTGGAAGCGTTGCATGCGGACCTTTGTAGTGAGTTTAAGTGCTTGCCCCAGGTGAGCCCGTGGCCGTTTTCTACGCACTTCCGTCCGTCCATGCGTGGGAAACGTGTTTCTTCCGCGCGCGCGCTCTGCGTGTATAGCTTCATTAAAATGGCGCAATAAAGACCCCTGTTACGGTTACAAAATGGAAGAAAGACAAGCAGGCGGGGTGGGTAATGAAATTAATGCAGGCTTGGCTTTCGCTATGACATTGCGCCTTGCGAACGGCGCGTGAAGACTCGGAACGGTGAGCTTGTATGTGTGAGCACCTTTGTCGGCACCTCCTGTTAGCTCTACTTTCGACCCACACCTCAGTTTCTCGTTGCACTCTCTTGATTCCTCGAGGGAGATATCCTGATTCCTCCGAACGGCCGCGGCAGCAGTTCATGTTTTCATTTCCGGGAGCGCTGAGGATGCCCTCGGAGCGTTTCCGGTTCCGAGTATGCACTTCTATTTCTCCCCAGAGAGCTCGCAAACACGGTGGGACTGCAGTTTGCCATAATTTGTGTTACCTGGCTTGTGGCTTAGAAGAAATAAAATATAAGGAATGAAACTAGAAGAGCATAGATGGATGTCTCGGGTACACCGGGAATATGAGTCTTCGCTTTCGTCATTGACTTAGTTTTTACCTCAGTTCTTGCTATAATTCTTACTTTAGCGTTTGCTTTCGTTATCGATTTCTCCCACCGAGGTGGCTGAATGGTTTTGCCGTTATGGTGCTGAGCAGCACGAGGTAACGGTTTCATTACCCTGCCACGGAAGTCGTGTTTAGCTGGAGGCGAAAAAAAAAAATGGCTGTGGCTTAGGTAAGGTTAAGCCCAGGATGCGAAGCATACTAGCCTTTATTTTAGTTGTTGAACCACTGTTTAGCCTGGTGAACTGCTGTTGCTTGGCTATATTTGGTTCGGCTAGACGAAGAAACAACTCATGCATTACTGCTTCGCCTTCAAGAGTGGAACGCGACAGCGTTCCCGTCGACCCGCCACGGGGTGTAAGCAAGGAGGATATATATATCCTCCTTGGGTGTAAGACAATGGGCTACAGGGCAGCGACTACGCGCCCCGCATTGGACGCGGTGAGCGTCGAGCAAAGCAGCGTTCGGCGCGGCAACGAAATGTGCGCCTGAGCAAGAGACGCACGCATTAGTAACAGCTCCTTTCTAAGGCAACACCGCATTCACTAGAGGCGCTTTTGTACCGCTTTGAAGCATCGTACTCGTGGCTCAGTGGTAGCGTCTCCGTCCCACACTCCGGAGACCCTGGTTCGATTCCCACCCAGCCCGTCTTGCAAGAGTTGAGCCAAAGCCACTTCTCCTCTGTCGTGACGTCATGGTGTCACGTGGTTTCAAGGCGACACCGCCGCGCCTGAGGAGCTGGGTTGAGCTCTCGTAATATGCTTCGCATAAAAGAAAACGCTCGTGCGCTTCAGCTTAGGCGCACGTGCGGTTACACAACCCCAGCTCATCGTGTGCGTTGATTTAGGTGCAGGTTAATGGGTTGGGGAGGTGAAAATTAACGCGGAGCTCTTAAAGGGCCCCTCACCAGGCCCTGTAGTAAATTTTGGTTATATGCTTGAAGTTTTTACATGTCCTCTAGGGAGCGTTCTGCCGGAAAAAGTTTTTAAATCGGCTCATTAATAGCCGGGATAGAAATATTTCAGTGCCGCGAACCCATGATTTCAGCAGGCGGGCTCCACTGCCAAGCAAGACGCTCTCTCCGCTCGCCTCGTCTAGCCTCCACAAGCGAAATTCCTTCCCTGCGTTCTCACATACCGGACCTTGCGGATCGCGTGACGCATACGTCATAGGCCCCGCCTTGATTTATTTTTTCTCCTCATTTTTTTTTCGGCGCTACGCACTTCCGCTGATGGCGTCGCGCGTGAGCTGTTGTCTCGTACGCGCAGCGCACGATTTTGCGCTCTGTACACAAGGACACATGACTAACGGTGTAATTCACTGCTACACGAATACTGAGGCGGAACAAGCGGATCGCAGAGCATGATCACGCGCTGGTACACGGTAGAAAATTGCATAGTTTCGGTACCCGCACACGTGACTGCACGACCGTGGGAACAAGCAGACGAAGCGGAAGTACATCTCTTGCTTCGGTGCGAAGTAAAACAAAAGAACACGCAGACACTGCGTTTGTGTGTTTTATTATTTCTTTAAACTTTTAATTCGTCAATTGAAGCAACAGATCACACAGATAACAGATGTTGTCTTGAATAATTCTCCAAGTCACGTGTCACCACGAGCGACGTCACACTGCGGACACCAGTACGTAGGCGCAGGTACACGAGTACGTAATCCTCCGGCTTGGAGCGCGGCGGCCGCGAGGAGAAGGGAAATCAGCGTTTGATTTGAAATTTCAGATCTTGCAGCGGCGCGTAGCGATGTAATACTTTGCAGGCACGATCGTTATCGCGCAATGTATACTCTGCGTTTGTCAGCTCAAAATGGCCCTCTAAAGGGTGCTGGCGAGACGCTATCGCATGCCTCTTGACACGCAGTTACCGAATATTTTTCGCTGCCCAGTGTTCTGGAACATTATACGGTGAGAAGGACCCTTTCACTATTTGCAAACATAGGCCCTGGACGAGTTCCAGTTTCGCTCACCGACGTAGCCCGCTAGATCTAGCGAGCGAGAAAGGCATTGGCCGCTGTATCGAGTAGAAGCAGTGCGTTAAAATCTAAGCCTGTAGATTTTCAACACTTTCTTCCTCTGTACATAATGACAATTTTATTAATAAGCATAACCGCAAGTTATACGAAAAATATTATGTATCAATATTAAGGCGTAATGCGCATGTCTTTTCGGTTTCGCCCTCGCTTTTACTTCGTAGTGCGCTTCGCCTTTATTTTTCCCTCCCCTGTCTTGCACACAGCATTCTCTCTTCTCCTTTTCAAGGCCAGTGCATTCCTATGGAATCAGGATTAGCAGAACGAAGCGCGCCCTAATTGTCCGAGAAACTCTGGCGCACGGAACCTAAAGAATTGAGCTCGCCTGCCCGAATCGCGCATTCGCGTGAGCATGGCTTTCCCACGAGCAGCGTTGCAGCGAGAGAGGCGAGCGTGCTCTCGCCTTTGTCGAAGAAAATGAAAAAGAAAGTTCTCGTTTTCTTTTCCACCGCTGTGCCTGAAGCTTATACGCTCAGCGTCCAAGGAGAGTGCGTTTAATTTTTCCCAGAGTGTGGAGTGGAACGAGTGCTGCTGCTGATCCAATCATCCCTCCACCTTAGCCGGAGAAAGGCCGTACGTTGAAGATCTATTTTAGTATCAGTAAAAGCAGCATTTGCTGCCTCACAGTCCTCAAATCATTACAGTTGAAAGGTTCGAACAAATGGACGCGTTCCTAGAAAGGCCTGTGTCCTGGATCCCGACTGGAATAGTACAACAAAAATGGAACGCAATAATCTCTTAGCTCCTGGTGTGAGCTTCAGAGCTAAGCCACCTTTTTAAGACTATTTATTGGACTGTAGAAGGATCGACATTTGGGCGAGTTGGTACTGGTTGAACATCTTGAAGGGGCAGCGCGAAAAGACGATGACAGAACGCAGGAACACACAGGACAGCGCTGAACTCACAACTAACTTTATTCGAAGGCATACACACACCTATGTACCAACCCATAGCCACGTGCTCTCCCATCTATGGCGTCATTATCTGTGCGCAGGTAAAAAAACGCGCAAACCCATTTAATCTAATGCTACGCTATGAGGCGGCTTAAAAATTCAAATTCACCATCATGCAAATTTAATGATGGCATGGTTACACAACGCGACCCTTTTTTCCTGATATAGAAGGCCTCAATAATCTCCCTCGTAGTCTGATTTTTATGCGCGGGAAGTATTGTGGTGATCTTGTGAGTTAGTTAGTTGTGAGTTCAGCGCTGTCCTGTGTGTTCCTGCCTTCTGTCATCGTCTTTTCGCGCTGCCCCTTCAAGATGTTTATTGGACTGACCTGGTACTGGCCACTGAGCTCAACTTTTTGCTTGACTCACTCCAGCATCTAGACTTTCCACATGCTGGTGCGAACGACGTGTTTCGTCGCGGGCACCGGGCATTCAGGAGGGAGGTGTGCCGACTGCTGAGGTGTTTAGGTGACGTAGACTTAGCCAATGGTCGGTAACGCGTGGCAGATTCGTTTCAGGACGTTGTGTCGGGGGTGGACCACCCGACGCGACAATGTGCGCGGAATAACTCACGAGCTGCGGGCTTGTGTCCCGTTCCATCTCGCTATATGCGTCGTCTTGCTCACACGTCTCGTGCTGCGCTTCTAAAGAGTGGTGTATACTTTTCTGAAAAGAGGTACTTGGGTGGAACAATTTCTGGCATGTCTTACAACATCCCCCCCTATTTCTTCTCCTAAGCTACCGAGCCGGTGTGCTGCCCAGGTACTTCGCTTATTGGCCTCGAGCTCCACCACTGGAAAAGCTGGCGCCACCGTCGGCGTGACGTGCTAGGAGGGATCACGTGGACATAGCGGCCGCATCGGCTGCTTCGGGCGCGCCGAAGCGAGCTGAAAACGAGTTTAAATTCCCTCGTACGCTGCGGTTTTCATTTAGTGGCGAAATTTTCGCGCTTCGAGTGTCTCCTTTACAACGCTTGAAAGCACTACAACAGGTAGTGGCTGCCTTTGAAGGCGCGCAACATGGCAGGCTACTGCTCGGTGCCGCAGGGCCGGACGCACGTAACGGAGGCAGGTGTCGGCCTTATTCACACGTAGCCGCAGGACAAGAAGCTGTGTGAAGCTTGGCTCGCGGAACATAAAACCGGCAGTCATCGGCTACAACTCGGGTATGCAGCAAGCACAGACGCGAGGAAGATTTCTGCTACGGCGCCCGGTCTCCGATGTTCTGGAAACGCGCTCTGAGACGCTCGCCTGCGTCCGCTGCCCGACTAATGTCATGACGGTTTGGTCTATGAACTTGTCGATACTATAGATACTGGCAAGTTCAGTGGAGTGGAAAGGCAGCGGTAAGAAGCACATTTAAAGAAAGCGTGGCATATGGTCATGTTTGTGTTATGAATTAATGCACTGGATTACAAAAAAGGAGCAGCGGGAAATTGCACGCTGAGAACGCCGATAAACATACAGTGCGACGCAACTCGAGAAATAGTATTGAAAGGTAAAAGAACTTAGAAAAAAAAAAGATTGCATCGTCGCGACGGCACTTCACAGTCCCCGTAGGCGTCGAAGTCTCTACAATGAAATTATTTTTGAACAGCTCTGATAGCGCCCACGCAACAATGGTTGCCTGTATACTGTCAAATGCTCATATTCTGCGGCCTAAAGCTCATGGCACGGTGCGAAAACGCGCGCGCGGAGAAAGCGAAACAGTGCGTGGACAAGTATGCAGACGCGCAGTCGGTCGCTGCGAATCTGCGCGATCGCTGCATTGAGGCTTCATTCTATTACGCTCCATTTAGTTATACAAACACTATAACAACATATTTCACATAGTTTGCTCTCAGCGTTTACCTACCTTTCACGCAAGAAGCCGGTTCGGGAGACTCCATCGCGGCGACCGCGCGCAGTGGCGTTCACTGTACGTATTCGGTAAAGAGATAGCGGCTGTAAACGATTGTGTGCTTTCAGCTTGCCCAAGATTATTATTTAGACAGTAAGAAACTTCTCTCGTGTCGAAAGTACTTACAGAAATGTCCGGGAGAGCTCGCACGTGGTGTTTTCAGTGAGCGCTGACAGCAAAACCTATGAGGAGCGTGCCACGTGATCCCTCATACTACGGCAGCAAGGCGCTTCCGATAGAGGGCGACTCCGTAACTCCTCGCCGCCAATATCGCCGTCATAAGTTCACGGACTGTGGATTTCGCGAGAAAAAAAAAAAAAGCGGTTCCCCGTGGTCTCTGCCTGCAACCCGCAAAGCAGTACGACACTGCGGTGGTCTCATGTTACGTTGAATTCCAATGGCGGAGTCAATGCAGCCGACGGACTCCGCGAGCGAGCACGCGACTCTGGCGCAGAGCAACGCCTCCAAATCCGCGAGTGGAACACAACCTGCTCCGCCGGAGCAAGGCGGAAACGGAACTTGTATCGCCGAGTTACCCAGGGTACCTTGCGTGTTGTCACTTCCTTCCGCTGTTTGCTCCCACCACCGCCGCACCGGCCGCACCGGTCACTTGTCTCTTCAGCGCCGTTCACCTGTCGTTTTTTTTTAAAGTGTGGAATGGATATCTCGCCAAGCGTGCAGCATTTTTTGCTTCCTCGCGAGTCGTGACCGGTGGCGCCTCCCAGCAGACAAACGTGGTAACGGAAATACGTCACGCAGAGTTCCGGTCCGCTCCGCCGATTTTGGCGGAGCATCTTTTTCTGCTCCACGGAATGACTCTTGCTCTGAATCCACTCGGACTCTCTCATTGGAACACCTTACTCCCGCTCTCACTCCGTCATTGGAACAAACTTGCTCCGAAACGAGCAGAAAAACTTGCTCCAACTTCGCCGTTGGAATTCTACATTAGTGTCGCCTCAAATCGGAACACGGTGCTCTGTGCGCAGCCCGGGCAAATATTAGGGAGTTGGCGTTAACGCGCTATAGCTTCAACACCACGAGTTCGCTACGTGCGAACTTAGCGCGTGCCAGCTAAGCCGAGTCTAACTCGGAGCGCGGCGCGGCTTAGCTAGCATGTGCACATCTGGCATGTGCTCCAGGGCATTAGCGCTGAAGGTAGAGCGGTAGCTCTGCGCTAAAGCTCTCCGTTAAGCTTTTTCATGGACAGCGCGCTTCGCGCACTTTTGATGCGGATGGTAAACAAACGAGAACTGTATTGACGCGCTCTGGCGCTGTCGTCGAAAATGCGGAGCACTTGTCAATGCCCCGCGCCATTGAAGCCGAATTACCCCACAGAGTGCGTTCGTACCGACGTCAATAATTGTCCGTGTGATTGTGCTAAGAGCGGTGCGCGTTGTGACATTCGTAGTAGTTGAAATTAGTTAGGCCGGTGGTCTACACTCCGTAATTGGGACAGCTTGGAAACGCGCTCTTCTCAGTGAAGCCGCGTTCCATATATGAGGGCGAAAGGTGTCTTTGTCACGCAGCACGCACGAAACGTGTTTGTTGATATTATTGTATTCCAAGAATGTAATTTGTGGTCCCTTATATATGAGTAGGATCGCAGATATTTTGACGAGGTGTTGAGATTTTTAAGATTTTCACACTTGTGGTGGGTTCGGTCCACTCAGGACGATGGTAGTTGTGTATCTCTGGGAGGTTCTTTATTTTCTCTTTGTTACGATACGCTGTGACTACTTATGGCGACTGTGGCAACGATGACGATATGATGATGATGATAGTTCATTTGTCGCTTTTTTATGGTTACATTTGGGCCTTGAGATGATGCTTTAGCAGTGACCGGTCACTGTGCCGTGCGCAATGAATCGATTTTTGAAGAGTGTAATTTGCAACGTTGACTCGATTTATTGCTGGTTTCATAATCGACTCTCTTAAGCACTGAAATGCAGTTACAGTCGAAGGGTTGTAAGCATTTAGTTTG
This sequence comes from Dermacentor albipictus, assembly GCF_038994185.2. Classification (NCBI taxonomy): domain Eukaryota; kingdom Metazoa; phylum Arthropoda; class Arachnida; order Ixodida; family Ixodidae; genus Dermacentor; species Dermacentor albipictus. Next base: position 335,881,619 of record NC_091821.1, read on the forward strand.
GCGCATTCAATTTGACTCGATCATTCTAGAGACTCTAAAGCGTGTATCGCGAGCATATCACTTTTGTTTACTTGGGGTTTAGGTTCTGAGATCACATTATCGTACGCATTTTCAGAACTCCTTCATTCGCCGTCAGCATAGGACGGTCATCTTGTTAACATACCTGCCCTCTCTCTTTCCCCCTTCTCCTTCTCTTCGGTTTCCGCGTTTTCTTTCTTCAGTGAGTTATAAACAAATTTTTGGTTTTCACATGCATGACTGATACTTGGCCTGCACATGTCCCATCGTGTTTTCAGCTGTTCGTTAGGCTAACGCCCAGCCCAGTTAAATTGGCATATTATGCGCCTAGCAGTCTATCACTTCTCTCTCTCTCTCTCTCTCTCTCTCTCTCTCTCTCTCTCTCTGCGCCACAATGTGAAATTTTTGCGCAGAGAATGGCCACGAAAGGTCCCGCAGCTGCTCCTCAGTTTGATTAACCCGCGCCGAAACGGACGAGGTGACACAGTCCTCACCGTCTGATTTCCGTCTGCCGCTTTCTGTAAATCAGCCTGTGCATACGTCATGTGAGAGGTACTATAGGCCAAAAATGGATGACGCCACTCCACTTTTCAATGTTTGGCATTTTCTCGCGTATAATATCTTTATTCTGGATACGAATGACGCATTCATTAATACAGAAAGTCTAATCTTTCAACCTAACTTCACTTAATATTCTCTTTTCGCGGCAGCTTTAAGATAGGTCTGACTGTTCTCGTAGATCTGGCCGTTGCCTGCGGTTTTGAAGCGCGAATGAGGTCGAGAAAAGCAACCTAACGCCAAATCTGAACTGGCTTTTCGGTGCTGCTGCCAACGCTTTGATGTGGTGCCGCGTCGCGCCTTCGGAAAGCCCTCGCTCCTGCGTGATGGTTGCATTAGTGTGCACGCTATCTATGTGGCAGAGCATACTCTTCAGTCAATGTCGATTATCTGTTGCGTCTCTCGCTCGAATATGAAATAAAAGGCTTAAGTAGCTGCTGTTAATGAACATGTTTAACTGCAGAACCAGTTTTTACTTTAGCTTAATTGTTCGGTACCATTGTTTAAGGCTACATATGCTGTTTTCATATAACACATTTTTCTTGTTGAGCGCTGTTACAATGTAAGCGTTGGAGTTTTCTTTTGCCTATTGTATTTGTTTAGGTCTGTATTTTAGTTACTCTTACAAATATGAGCCCTTTGTCGTGCGAACTCCGAAGAGTTTACGGTTATTCTTGTGGATAAGAACTTATGGTATTGCTTTGTATGCTAGAAAGTCTCTACAGTTAACCCTGTTCTACGCCAACTGCGTCAACCGTATAATCACGGACTGCCTGTTCTCCTCGCCCTGACTTTTCAGCTGCGATCGCGCTTCGTTTTTCTTTGAATCATTTGAGATAATCGAATAAAGCACCGTTAATATCATGTATGTACTGCGTCGTTTGCCTAACTCCACTTCTTTCTGGGATAAGCTGGAGACCGCGTACCCGCATTTATTCTCTAGCTGTTCTATTTCTGTCGTTCAGCGTTAAGCCCGTCGTTTTCCTTTTCACCGGTCGTTGTGCTCTTGTTTTTCTTTTGAAGCGCTTTTGTTCTGCCTCCAAGATTCGGCCGCATCACTAGTATACTATACCTGCAATTAATGTATGCTTTTCTCTTCAAGAATACCGCCAAGCTTCTCCTCGTCACTGTAGGGAATGTTTGCCTTATAGCCCATCGCTGTTATCCTGCTGTTTGCTCTCTATACGTCTTCCTGCGTTCCTGTTTTCCTATCGCCTCCATCATGAGTGTTTGTCTTGGAGACCGTATAATATGTTGCGCAACCTCACTACAGCTCGCGCCTTCTCCCATGGATTACACCGCACGCAGTCTCGTTTTTTGATATAGATCGAGTCGCTCTCTCTCTCTATCTCTCTCTCTTGATCACATGTCGTGCGCTCAAAGCCAGGACTGTAGTTAATTTGGAGATTAATAGCAGCCAGGGGCGAGGTGGCTGGACCACGCTCTCTCTCTCTCTCTCTCTCTCTCTCTCCGCTAAGTGGGGTCAGTCATAGGAGGCATCGTCTCGGCCACTGCGACAGCGGATGGCGTCGGGAGAGGGGCCTGTCTGGGACCTTGGGACCCACCCGTGGGTCATGCTTGCGGCGGCTACATTTTCTTGTCTCGGCGCGGCCGAACCGCGCGGTCTTCTGCGGCTAACACGGCGACTGATTGGGACCGCCCAGTGGCCGCTCGGTTGCTTGGGCGTCCTGGCCCTTGGACGCGGTTGTACGAAGTCCGGAGTCCTTGCTTTTGCACTGTTTTCGCGCTTGCACCTCGCCCCATAACGTCGTCCGGCGTCTTTTCCGCAACGGACTCCAGCAGAGCTCGCCGCGTTCAGCTTAACGAAGTGTTGAAGCGTTCGAAGTTGTGCAACCTCTGCAACACGTTTCGTTGTGCGTAAGGTGACGACACGTAGCTAGTATGAGGGTTGGGAAGCGCTTATATTTTAGTTTTGATGATAGCGTTGGTCTCGAAACGCTGGAACTAGCGCTGCGGACGTTATCTTGACGTCTTGGCTCAGAGCAAAATTTGTTGACGCTGTGTAGCTGTAAAAGACTAGGTATGGTGGCGCTTCTCGTTCGTAAAACAAAACTGAAACGAAAGCTGCAGCAGGTTTTTCCGGCATTGTTCGCCCGTAGCAGCCGCATCGATCTCAGGAACTGAGCGAGCCGTTGTACAGTCGGCCCCAGTTAATTTGACCTCGCTTAATTCGACTTTTTGCTTAATTCGAACGTACTGGAAAGTTCCGGCAAGAAGGACTTCCATTGCTCTGGGAAGACTACTCGTTCAGTTCTATTTCGGAAGCATGCAGTTTCTGTTAATTCGGTCTCCCACCGACGTTCCTCATACGCGCAGTGAAAGGCAAGAAATTTAACAGACGGCAGTACTGCTTCCTTAGCGTAAACCTATTTTATTTAAATTAGTTTTTTTATTTTTTAAGAGGCCGACGCTCCGTTCGCTCGTGAAGCCATTCCTTGTTCCTTGAAGCTTGTTCCGTTTCGCGACGCATTGAGGCAGCGTTCGACACATCAGTGCTCTTCGCCTTATGCTCGTTTAGTCGTTTAGCTTCTAGAACAAGAATTAAACAAAAGCATTAAATACAACTTCACGTGAGAAGATAATATTTGAACTCGTTCATTTTCCCACCGTTCTTTAATTCGACCAAATCTCGCGGTCCCGCAAATGTCGCATTAACGGGAGTCGACTGTATTGTGAAATCATGAGTCATCCACCGTGCGCGTACATAAATCTAAACTAGTTAGTAGAAACAACAAACAACTATTGCAATTAATTAACTGTGGCGCTATGATATTTGCTTATAACTTTTACATTTAAATGGTCTGGATTTTCGTTCAAAGAAAAAAAAGAAATACAGCAACAACTATTTGTGTGCCGGAAATATCTTGTCCTGATACTGCCACATGCCGGAGCTTTTATATAACAGCACCAGCCGTTCGCGAGGCCGCTCTCCAATTATAATACCGGGTCTAATTGCACGTGTTTGGAAAACTGGGGGGCTTTTCAATTTCCTTCGTCGGATGTCTTCATATGATACGCGTCGTTAATTTTCTTTCTCCCTGTATGTTGACTGTAAATGCGTTCGACGGAAACTTCCGATGACGGCACACAAGCGGCTGTAAGGCGCGGTCGGCGTGCCTTTCTGGGTCTCTCTCTCTCCCTCCCCCTCTCTCTCTCTCTCTCTCTCTCTCTCTCTCTCTCTCTTATTACGCGTCGTTGCGCTCTCTCGCGGCTGCTTGCCGGATTAGAGAAACAACACGTGCTAACGCCTCCACCTGCACCGCAGCCAGAGAGAGAGAGAAATGGGATGCGAAAGGCGGGGAGCCAGAACGTTGTACGCACTTATCGTGATCAGTATTATTTTGTTATTGTTTATCATGCTTTGTTGTGTACACAAAAGTGTCGTGCCTAGGTAATGAGACACATGACGTACTCGGCTATTCTTTCAACGGCATTCTAAATTCATAAAGTGAGGAACCAAGTATCGACATTGCAAGCAAGCATCAACACTGGCAAGTCTGCCAACACCGCTACCACAATACTAGCGCAAAAAATTGAGATGCAAAATCGACTAATAAAGATTAACTAACTAAGTTTTTAACTAATTACATTATGGACAATATTGCAGTTTACACATTATAGCCGTGAAGTTCGCAAGGAGGATCCACTTGGAACGAATCCTGAGGATGACGCCGCATTCGAGTTATATATTCCTGAACTTTGCGGAGAAATGCATTGCCGTTCCATTTAATTTGTTAACAAAACGTCGTTTCATGCACTGAAGCACACAAGTAACCGGAACGCGAATGCATTTCTACGCAAAGTTCGGGAATTTATATTTCCAAACAGGTGTCGTCCTGATAATTCATTCCAAGTGGATCCGCCTTGCAAAATCCACTGCTAGAATTTGTAAATTTCAATGTGGGTCGTAAGACAATTAACTAAAAAGCTAATGAGTGAATTCTTGTTAATTAGTAGATTTTGCATCTCAATTGTTTGCCCAAGTAGTTTACCGCTTCGAGTAGACCGGCTCATAAACTAGAATTGAGCAATCTGCCACAGGTAACCTTTAAAAAAATATTGAAAGTGTTCGCTGAAACACCCTGTGTATTGATTAGATAAGTAAATAAATAAATGTAAAAAATTTTGCAGGTATCAAATCTGAGCGAAGCTGTATGAAGGGGCTTTCAGTCCCTTCGGAATGCTCATAGGTCTTTAGGGACAACCCGATATCTGCCTAATACATTGCATTGATTCAATACATATCCGGTGCAATTCCTTCGCTACACCCGACCTTTCCAATCGCTTTGCTATATCGTAGCTCAGTACTTATACATGCTATCCGCTATATCCGAGGCACGTATTCCTGTACGCTTTGCCTGTGCGTTATCGATAACGACCACGCCTGCACACGTTGCCGCCCCCCCCCCCCGCACTAAACCGTTATGGAACTCCCCGTACAGCTTCGTTCTAAAGCCCATCAAAGGCTGCTACCTCATTTAGAGAAGGGCGTAAACCGCAGAAAACTGGCAGGACGCTATAATCCGCAGACTCAGAAGTAGACCCAAATACGAAGTTTCAAAACCCTTGCTTCAGCAGCCTCCTCGACGAGAGCACGTCGCACCAGCAAGATGAGAGAGACAGAGAGCGAGTATAATAAAGAAGAATATAAAATAATGTTAAAGCGCAATGAGATAACGTAGTCGTGATAGGTCAGCGAAAAAAAACGTGTTTTGGTGGGACGGGAAAGCGGACGTTCTCGCTGTTTATCGCATCAATGCTATGTTCCAACTATAACTCCCAACACAACCCTTAACCAACATAAGAAAAGCTACAACTCCATCTCGTAGAAAACCGAGAAGTAGTCTAAAAGCACTTGGAGCAACTTCATTCTTAACGCTCGGAAATAGTGGCAAATCGCACTGATTCCCGCTCGGCATTTCTTGCGCGCGGAAGTCATGAACTGAACAAACCTAGCTGTTCTTTGTAGAGGTGAGATTGACGCGCCAAAAGGACACGTTGGACATTGTAAAGCGATACACGCTCCTCTCATAGGTCACGAGTTCCTAGGCCTTCTTTCGCTTACTTTTTTTTTTTAATTCTCAGGCACCACCTTCTTTGTATATGGCGATGTTCGGGATCGCTTTGTCGCTTCTTCCGTCGGTTCTTGGAGGTCAACACAGGAAGGGACTAGACTGTGTATCGCTCGTAAGGGAGTCCGGTGAAACGTGGCTCGTGTGATAAGACAGTCTTGACACTTTCAGAGAGAGCCGGCTTGTCGTGCACGGCGAGTTTATACATAAGCGTGTCACGTATACCGAAAGTTGGCTGCTTCCGAGAGCAAGATAAGGCCGCCACTGTTTTACTGCCTTTCGTTGCCGCGAACGGGAACTGGACACTGGCGCCCAGCTATGCTAGACGGCGGGACCGTGCCGTATGTCTCCTTGTGTATGTATATGTGCCAGATAAACCGAAATACCGGTATTCGCTTTGGTGCTGTAGGCCGCAGCGGATAAGCTTGTTTCAGCGAAGGTGATGGCGGCATGTAGCTGCTTACACACTAATCGTCACAGGGGCACTGTGGATGATTTCAAACTTCTTTCTGTTGCATTCTGAATATTGATAGTGATGAGGATGCATGATACTATAAGGCGTTTTATGATGGTCAAAAAGCGCCAACCTTTTACTGCCAGCATTTCTAATATTGTAGAAAGAATGGCATCTGACCCTACGGGGTCGTCATGAGATCGTCTATTCATTCGCTCGTTCAGTTGAAGAGACGTCGTAATTTTATCTGTTTGAGTTTGTTTTAACAGTTGGCGGCACGGGGAAAAAAAAATAGATAGATAGATAGATAGATAGATAGATAGATAGATAGATAGATAGATAGATAGATAGATAGATAGATAGATAGATAGATAGATAGATAGATAGATAGATAGATAGATAGATAGATAGAGAGAGAGAGAGAGAGAGAGAGAGAGAGACGCACAACGTGTCTCGCTGTGTTACAACCAGTGATGGCGTGTAATGCGATACGAACTGCGCATTACGAACGATCGCGCCGAGCCGAGCACGGGAGCTCATTTGATTCGAACCAGCGCAGGTGCACGCGAACAAATAACAAGGGGCGTACCGTAGAATGCGGCGTTTAGTACACGCGATATCGTTGCAGATTTTAGCGCGTAAAATTTGTTCCTCGTGTAACAGTCATGTTCCAAAGCAATTATAGAGGCTTGTACGTGTGCGATGCTAGAGCGCGGATCATGTGTTTTTATATCAAACCCTCGACAATTTACCCTCATTTGCTTTCCCGTGAGTGCGTCCCATAGTTTGGAAGCAAAGAACCAAAAACTATTCGCGGCATTTCCTTGTTGTTTGTTATTGGCACTGGCTGCGAAATTTTTCCTCACGTCTGCGGCTAAATGTAACGGCAAATGTTTTTTTCTTTGATGGCTACGTATTTGTACGTCGCATGTGTAATTTTTATTAGTGCCATTTTTACGGCACTCCACAAAAAACGCTTATGAGTGTAGCGCCAGCAAATCGAGCGAAAACGTGGGCTGCGTAGACGGCTTGCACACGTCGCGCAAGCGCATTCCTCTTTCCGCCCGCTGTCGTGCGGCTTCGCTCGCGTCGTTCATCACTTATTACGATCGCTTTCCCGACGCTTCTGCAGCATCACAGAATCAGCGGGCCGATCGAAACCTGTTCGGTGCCTGCTCAACGCCCACGCTAATATCGCACTTTTTTTTTTAGCCTGAGATTTTTCTTGCGTCGGCGGAAAATAATAATAAATATGGGTCAAGCTAGGCCGAGGGCCACCGAAGTTCCTGTCCGGAAACATATCATTTGTTGCTTATCGCACGAGCCAGCTGAGTGCGCGTCTTCCTCCTTGTTAGACGTCGTCACTACTGCGGCAGCGATCTAGAGACAAGATTGTGAGCCTAGGTTAAATAAGTAAGTTGACCCCTGCCGAAGAAAGTGGTGTAGTAGGTTAGTGCCTGGTTTGTCCGGTTGTTTTACGTCCTTGCCGGGTGACATACGTAGGCAGCATTGACAGCGTATAGGGTACGAGAAATAGCTCATCGTTCTTTTAATGGGAACAGAACGCAAGAAACATGAGAGGAAAAGAAATAAGAAAAAAAAAAACGGTGGGTGGGAGGGACGGCAACAGCAAAAAGACAAATATTTGCGCAAAAGCGCTTTTCTTTTTCTGTCGCGACATGTTCTGCTTCAAATTAAGGATTTAAACACAGTTTTGCAACCGGCCGTGTACAGGGGCACTGCTCAGCCAATGTGTAATGTCGCTAAGCGCGATGCTCAAATGGAGCTGCTTGCCGAGATTTCGATGCTAGTAAAATGCTAGCAAAATGCACCTTGACATGGCTGAAATTAATCTTAAGTGTCCGCTTCTGTGTCTTTAATCATTCTTCGACAATGTCTAGACTTAACGCTATGTCAAAGAATGAATCAATTCAGCAGGGCGGATGATTTGGCTGGTTGGAAACAGTGTTTCCCTTCGTATCGTCCACGCCTTTGAGCTGTTCACTCGCTATGATCAAACACCAATTAATCGATAAATCGATGGATCGATTAATCAAATTCAACCACTCACACTGGTTTCCTATTCGTTTCCGGTTATGCAGTCTCATTTCAGCACTGCGCCAGTGTTTCGAATAGGTGTAGCAACTTTCGCTATATAGCCTCTCCTCTTGCTTATCGCTATGCACAGGCCGTCGCGTTTGGCCGGAATGGATAGGCTCTTCGTGTGCCGATTACTGACCGGTCGGCTGTGCACGAGCGAATAAGTGACGCAACACCAGCTCTGTATAGGAGATCCAGCGCACGGGCGCGGCGCGCAGTTTTGTTTCATTCTCCCTGCGTTACGCGATAGCGCAATTTGCCACCGGTCTCGTCGCCAGCTCAACTGGGTTACGCGCGCGCGTACGCGTTGGGAGCAGCGCCGCTTTGGAACAGGATCGCCCGCGGGCTTTCCCGCACGTCGCGATCGCTCACCGCGGTTGCGGAAGCCGGCCGGTGTGTGCCCGTATCCGTCGACTCGCCGTGGCCTTGCGTTGTACACCTTTCGCAACTTCGCGGCGAAACTTTGCGTAATGCGCCTTAATTTTTGCCCGTTTCGTCGTCTTTTCTTTGCCTCCGTGATATCGCGGCGGCTTATGCGTGGACGTTCCCGAACGGACACTTGTTCGTGTCTGTATACGTTATACGCTGTGGAAGCTTCGTTGTTTGGCAGCGGCTGCAGCTGCTGGCTTGATTGATCCTCATTACTCGCCGCCGTGCTGGTATTATTTGGCGAACAGAATGTCGTAGTGATCTAGGAACGAATTCGGCGAAGCTTTCAGCATATGTGACAGCTGTATGCGGATGCGCGTGTGCCCTCGAATGCGTTTATTATTTATTTTTTAGTTCGCTCACGGAATTAGCCGACACCTGCTCTCGTGAAACGTTGTAGTGTTTGGCTACGAATTGCTCTGTGAATACTGACCTTCGCTCCGCGCGTTCGCATGTGTCATGTGAGCATGCAGTTAGCGTTTATGTACTCTCTGTGAGCACCAATCGCCCTTAGCAGTTGAATGAAACATATTGTCGTTGAACGAATGAATGAACGCGCCGTCAGAAATATACGGTGTGAAATTGAGGCTGAGAGTCGGCAGTCGAAAAAAGCTCCTTTTACGTTAGAACGCAATTCCGCATTGGCTGCGGTATTCGGGGTGCCCGCTATTCGTGGTTGCGGTGCACGATCGCCGAGGCAATGACCGAGTTGCGTCGCCGAATCGTAAGCCGCTGTTTGGGCGTCGCTTGCGATCTACAGGGAGTTTCAGCTAACTTTAGCCAGTGTTTAAAAATATGCCGATGCTGTCTAAGACGACGCGACCAAATGCATGTCGGCCGCTTTTGTATGTAGCGTGTCAAGCTATTTTTTTTTATTTTGCTTAATTAGATAATTAGTGAAGATTCATTAACCAACCTCTGAAGCAACGAAGCTAGGTAAAGAATTTCAATTAGAAAGTTGCAGAGCGGTTTCCAAAACGACCGAATAAACAGTTTCTGTCTTTCTATCTATATTAAGTATTCGTGTTTTTCAGCTTACAGCGGATGCCCGAGAAAAAAAAAAAGAACACTACTTTTCATGCCTGTTTGTGCATCGTGATTGCACTGCTCTCAAGCGTTCCTCGCACAAACGAACACAGCATTTAGCCGGATGTTTTAAACTCTGGCTAAAGTTAGCTGGAACACCCTGCATATTAGAATGGTGACCTCGCAAGACATCGCAGCAAAGGGCGACGAAGGCAGTGCTACAATGCTTAAGGACTAGAGACGTGCAGAGAACTGGTTTTGCATTTGATGCTGTAAATAATATGCGGTGATTTACCTGATGTGATCGTGGGCTTGTGATATTCGTCTCTCCCCACGTCCTCACCCAGCCCTTCAGTGTATGGGTAACAGACCGAATTTTCCGTTCTGGTTAACCTTCCTGCCTTTGTTTTTATTTAATCTATCTATCTATCTATCTATCTATCTATCTATCTATCTATCTATCTATCTATCTATCTATCTATCTATCTATCTATCTATCTATCTATCTATCTATCTATCTATCTATCTATCTATCTATCTATCTATCTATCTATCTATCTATCTAATCTATCTAATCTATCTATCTAATCTATCTATCTATCTAAAATCTCTTTGGTGCTTAGTGAATGTCATGTCTGTCATGTCATGTCTGTCATGTCTGGCCCATAGCAACCATACATTCCCGATCGTAGTATACGTACTGGCGCGGCTGTCCGAATTTGCGATGGTCCGGAGTTTTCCTTTCGCTCCTATATAGGCACTAAGTCGTATATCCGAATTCCGTACGCGACGGCCACATCGTAGAAGAACGCATGCGCTTTGATTTTTTTTGTTTAGTTGGATGGTTGAAGAATCTCTGGTTATCAGTATGCAACCAGGGGCTGTAGGGGTTGAAGGACGGACTTCGGGATGTAAAGCAAACTTGGGAGTATTTATTTTACATTATATACAGGGAGGTGAGAGTCAAGTAACAGTCGTACAGTCATTACGGGCCGGCAGCAACTCGGACGCTGCGGCCCGCGGCAAGAAGTTCGAGAGAGGTGAATCAGGGAATCAGGGAATGCTTTGGTCTCTCTGGAATGCTTCTTTTAAACCCTTCGAGGACTGGAAGTCGCGTCATGTTTGACCAATGGGAGAGTTCGCGCAGATGACGCCATTTTCAGCCAATGGTAGGCGCCCGTGCGATGGTGTCATACCCGGCGAAGAGAGTCGCCGCTTGGTCCCCCTTGCTTGATCACTTGATCCCCCTGCGGTCTTGCCTCGCAGACTTGCAATGCGCTTCTTCAAAGGAGGAGAAGGGGGGGCGCTCATGCTCCATTGTACGAGGGCCCACCTGCTCCCGGTGGTACGGCTCCGCAGTGGTGGCAAATGCCTTCTTCAAAGGCGAAGAGGGGTAGGCTTGGGCCTTCCCGGCACGTCCGGCTGTCACGGCGTATTACCGCCGTCTTGGTTTGGCACCCACTTTACTTCCAACAATGCCGTGCTATCCCCTCGCTTTCTGGAAAACTCAAGCAGAGAATAGCTACCGGCGGCTTACAAACTTGTTGGCTCGTGCGCTCCTCTGGAATGTGCTGCGATTCGATGTGGTCCTGGGGAACTCGAAGTAGGCGCAGGAAACAGCTCCATATCTAACAGGGCCCTTCACTATACGATGTCTCTTATAGCGCCTGTGCTTGGGGCGTTAAGAGCCATCGACGGATCAACCGAAAGACAAACCGGAGCCGTGATGCAAGTTCGAAAAGTAAAATCCAGTGATCAAATTGATTACTTGATCGATCGATTACTCTACCACTCGAGAAGCCTTTCTTATGAACGGTGGTAAGACTAATGGGATTTCAGCTGAACATGTCGGAATAAGTCCAAGCACGTTCTAAATCGGTAGACGTAGCGCCTTAAATTAATATACTTTTTTTGCAGAGGGGGGCTAGCGGACGCAAGGATCATTTAAACCGTTGGCTGCCTGAAAACAGAAAAGTTTGAACTAAGGGACCGTTAGAAAATTTCTCGCGAGGTAAAGTGCTGCGGAGGGATTTGCTTCCTTAATGTCGCTGCTCGCGATTATGTACATTTTTTTTTATTTAATTACAGTTTACGCGTAGAAGCGTGAGGGCCCCGAATAATCTGACTGATTTTCGTCGCATTTGCTGTCTCTATAGTTGTTAGGCTCTTTTCGCGCTGTTTAATATGAAACGAGAAGTTCCAGACGAGCGCTGTCGGGTCTCCTTGTCTCGTGTTTCGTCTTTTTCGCGAAGTTTAGTCTCACTTTCCGTTTTTTGTGTAGGCTTCTGTGTCGAAGTACAGGAAGTTCATTTTGTAGACGACGCGGTAGCTAATGTGTAAAGTGGATGTCCGCCGTGCCAGGTGAGAAATGAGGCAGAATAGGCTTCCCCTGCGTACTGTGTAGTTTGCGGGGAAGTTTCACGTTTTCTTCCTTTTTCCAAGGTGCGCTCAACTAAGGAAAAAGAATAAAAAATGAAAGCGTGGTCATTTCCTAGGTATTGTTGCTTATTACTTAAATAAAATATTAACAGTTCATATACGAGGCGGCTGTTCACTCACGACATATATTGCCTGAGAAAAAAAAAAAAGCTCCTCAACTTCGATTTCTCAATTAGTATGCATCAACACAGAAACGCTCTCATTAAGAAACTCTTCTACCGATTTAAGTACAAACGCGTTGCGTATAAAGGCAAAGGTGAGGTTATAGTAGTTATTAAGAACATTTTCTTTTTATTTATTTACTTTCCACTAGTGGCTTTTTTCGCAGTGGCACTTACACTGACACCAGAACTTATTTCACTCGCGCTCGCTGGCACTTGTGGGGGGAAACATTGGGGCGCTTTAATGGCGTACACGTGTGCGTGAATTACTACAATGCCTATAAAGGAACACTGGTGTACGGACCAACACGACGTGATGCGGCGAATTCAGCCAGGGCGAGTGCCTGCCTCCCTCTCTCTTTATTTATTTGACGTGGTTGGAGGAGTTGGTGCACGACCGCGGCTACTGCTACTATTCTTTTGAACAGGTGGCTCAGCTGCATATGTACTTATGTGCACCTTTGCACATTGATTATAAGATTGTTGATTTTTTTGTTTTGTTTTTTATTGAAGTGAATGTTAGGAGAGGTTGGCGTCTTTATGGTGGCACCGGCTACTCCTTGTCACTTGGAAAATTGTTGGTTTCCATGTCTGCACTTTAGTACAAGCACTGTCGGCAGCAGCATTATTACCTCGGAGCTATTTGTGGCTTTACTTTCCTCTCTCTCTTCCGAAGAGTGCAGTTACATGAGCGTGCTTCTTAACACAGACTTACGAGATACTGCCAGCAGCGTTGTAGTTCTGTCTGCTTCTTCCGATACTCCGTTGACATCCACGCTTTGCTAGAACACTCTTAATGTCATTTGCCGTTACCTCGGCTTTTATGCTTAAATAATTCTCGTTTTCTTTCTTTCTTTGTTTCTTTCCTTTTTTTTCTTTTTTTCTTTTTAAAGCTCGAAGCTTTACCTTCTTCCGCGCACTTTGGTGTCCGTTTCTAACCGCTATCGGCAGCGCAGGTTCATATTGACGTCAAAACACCGCGCTCCCACAGCTCATGGAAAGCGCGCCACAAGATATTGTATAATCATGTATTGGCTTACATAGTGCCTAACTCGGACCACACATTCTACACTCTTTGCGCACTCTTTGCGCACCCTTAACTCTCAGTCCCGGTCGAATGTCGTAATCTGTAAATAAGAAGACATGCGCATTGTACATACCATTTGTTGTGTTTCAGTGTGCCTCCAAAACTAACAGAGTTTCGCTTACACGTACAGCCATCTTAGATATGTTTATCCTCCGCGCTGCCTAAACTATGAAAATATAGTCAACATAAAGCACGCGATACACGCATCCCGCGACGAAACTCGCCGGTAGACGCTCGCTCTCTCATTCACGTGCACTATTTATCAATGGCCACTCGCGCGACTGTAATTGAACCTGCCAGCCCATGTCTTGCTCTTGTCACTGCACGGAAGCTGGTCGCTCACCACCGAAGCCTCGCGATGGCTCCCGCTGTTCTGCGGCGGATTCGGGGAGCGTCTGCACTGCCCGACGCTTCTGCGCTGTGGCGAAGGCTACCTAGCGCCGCCTACGTTCGTGCATTGGAAGGCAGACTGAGAGCAAGTGAGCGGGAAAGCGGCCGTGGCGCCGCATGGCGGCCCGTCGGCGAAACCGCTCGCAGTGGAATGCGAGGGGCGGGGGTATTTTCGCTCCGTCTCGCGGTCTGCTGTTGCCGCCACCTGTTGCTCGACGGCCGAGGGATGGCGCCGCTTGCGCAGTGCCGGTTTTCTCATCACGTCGTACTTGATTGAAGGCGGAAACCAGCGTAACACTCAACGTACATGAGTCTGCAGAGAACGGGATAAATCCTGGAACTACCTGGCACTAACAACCGAACCTTTAGTATATGAAATTACGAATAACAGGGGTTTCTACGAAGTCCAAATAATTTTTTTAATGGCGCCGGTGGCAGATAACACAATTATAACTTGAACTTGCCTACCTCAAAGAGGCGGACATTACTTGCACGAGAAATCAAAAGACATAATTTACTAGTTAACGAAACTTCGCGAATTAAGTTTTTAACCAGTTACGTTACGTCGTCGGGAATTGTTGTTCATGCCACAGTCAGTCGTGTACGTCCTGTGCGTCCCGTGGCTACTGTGAGACACTTGAACACCTTATATTGGAATGTCCCGCATTCCTCACACGACGTGCACTGCTAATTAAGGAATACGGACTGAGGGGACTCAAGTGTAGGACCCTTGATGATTGCTTGTTTCCGAGCGGGAGTGTTGCTCAACGCGACCTGGCCCATAGAGCCTTGCTCTTCATTCTCTCTCTCTCTCATGCAGAAAACTGATTTGGCCTCCTGTTTATAGACATTTTTTCCGTGTTCTACTTTCTTTTGTCTGCGTCTTTGTTGTTTGTTTGTTTCCTGTCTTCTTCTCCTCTTCTTCATTCCCTCCTCCCGAAAAAGTAGACAGGCGTTGTGCCCCTCTCGGTTGCAGTTGTCAGCTTGTTCCCTCCCTGTTTCCTTTGTGTTTTGTATGTATCCATAAACAACAACAACAACAATAACAACAACAATAATAATAACAATAACAACAACAAGAACAATAACAACAACAAGAACAATAACAACAACAAGAACAATAACACCAACAAGAACAACAACAACAACAAGAACAATAACAATAACAACAACAATAACAAGAACAATAACAATAATAACAATAACTAACAATAACAATAACAATAATAATAGATCGTGAGACTGCAAGGCATGTCCACTTGAAAGGAATTCTGCGATTGACATCATTTTCGAGATATGCACCACAAAAGTAGCTGTAAAAATGCACTGCCGTACCACTTACTTATTTTACAAAACACCGTTTTATACATTGAAGCCCAAAAATAACTGGACCGCTAATGCATTTCTTCGCAAAGTTCGGAAATTAATATCTCGAAACTTATGTCATCCTGAGAATGCATTCCGATATGATCTACCTTGCAAACTTCCAGGCTACAATTTCCACATTGTAATATGTGCTGTACATTAATTAGTTAACAGCGTAATTAGAGAACATTTGTTAATTACTAGTTTATACATTTCGATTTATAGTCCAAATAATGTCCACCTGTTTGGGCAATTCAGTTTTAGTTTCAGTTTCAGTTTCAGTTTATTGAGCATTTGAAATGTTTTACAGAAGTAACTCTGGGAGGCCCCATAGTCAAAGACTGAGGAGTGACCTCCAACAAAAAATACATAGAAAAAGTTTACTTAATGCGGTTAACAACAGAAGTAGCAATCCTAGGCACAGTAAGTATTAATAAACAAAGTCGAGTCATAGTAATAACAACAAAGGATAAACACGAAAAGCAGATCCAAGGAGTATTATTTGACATACAGAAGCGTAAAAATTATACAACACAATCACTTTCCCAAGAAGTGGCGACGAATTTTTCTCTTAAATAAATGAATGGAAGGAGATGATTTAATGGAGGGTGGTAGTGAATTCCATATTGATGTTGCTAAAAAGTTCGCGGTAAGTTTGCCGTAGTTAGTCCTTGGTTGCGGTAGGAGGTAGTTATTATGGTGTGAAAATCGGGTGCCAGTGAAATGGGGGGTTTGGTCTTTTGATATCAACAAAATTGGTAGTTCTCCTCGACAAAATTTATAAGTCAGGACACTAAGACAACATTTATTTAAATCCACTACGGACAGAATATTATATGTGCGGAGTAATAGCAGAGCACTACATGAAAAATGGCTGTAACTTATTATTCTCAGAGCTTGGTTTTGTGTGTGTTGCAGGGGTGCCAAGTGAGTTGCGTAAGTATTACCCCAAGAAGAAATGCAGTAAGAGATGTGGCTGTGAATAAATGCGTAGTAGAGTGAAATTAATATACGTATAGGAAAATATGGGCGGACTTTGATTAGTATTCTGATACCATATGCTGTTTTACGCGTTAATAATGATATGTGATTTGTAAATTTTAAATGACTGTCCAGTTCAACTCCAAGAAATGTTGCATGGTCAACAGCCTGAAGCGAAGTCGAACCAATGTTAATGCATGGCTTCTCCTGTACACTTTTTTGCGCGGATGAAAAAATTACAAATTTCGATTTAGTAGCATTAATACTGAGCATATTATCTCGGCACCAATTAACGATTTTAACCACGTCGGCATTAAGGTGAGATATTAGCGATACCAAGGAAGTGTTAGAAGAATAAATTGTTGTGTCATCAGCGTATAAAATACAACTGGAATGTGTAATGTATTCTGGAAGGTCATTGATGTACACGAGGAATAAAATTGGTCCTAGTATTGAGCCTTGTGGAACCCCTATGTTAGTTATTTTGGCACGCGAATGTGTATCAGAAATAGAGACGATATGTTTTCGATCATGTAAATAACTGCGAATTAGGGAAAGTGCTGGACCACACACGCCAACAGCGTTTAGTTTAGCAAAAAGTATGTCATGATTTAATGAATCGAATGCTTTAGAAAAATCAATAAACACGGTACCAGCCAATTTACCTGTGTCAATGGCTGTTTTAAGATGATCGGTTAAAGTAATGAGCGCTAATTCAGTTGAATAACCAGATCGAAAGCCAAATTGATAAGAGGACAAAATACTGAACTTTGTGAAATAGCTAGTTAAACGTACTACGAATAACTTTTCAATTATCTTGCTGAAAAATGATAAAATAGATATAGGGCGGTAGTTTAATAACGAGTTCTTGCTACCCTTTTTGAGAACAGGAATAACTTTGGCGATTTTGAAGCAGCTAGGAAAGACGCCAGTTTTGAATATTAGATTTATTATGTGTGAGAGTGTGTCACTGATAAGATGAGCTATAAGCTTTACATGAGATGAGTTGAGGCTATCTAAACCAGCTCCAGTGTTCTTTAAGCTCAGAATGGTCATGCGCACTTCTTCTGGGGAAACTGGACCGAGAAAAAAACTGTGTGGCAAACGATGATAAGCCTTGTCGATGTGAACTGAGAGACGTGGCTGGTCGGGGCAAAAAGAATCGGCAAAGGCGTTAGCGATGGCTGAAGGATTATTAAGGGTTTGTTCCCCAACTTGAATAGCAGTTATGGCGGGATTTGGCGATGTTCTATTTAAAAATTCATTGATAATATTCCACTGCTTTTTAGAATCGTTGCCAGCACGGTCAATTTCCTTTTCATAATACTCTTTTTTAGCGTTTTTAAGAAGCCTGCTCAAAATATTCGAGTAGCACTTGTAACGAGTGAGCAGGGTTAAATTAAATGGCTTCTTTTTTGTTTTTTTATAAAGATTATCTTTTCTGCGCACGCATTTCAGAAGATTATCAGTCATCCACGGACAACGAGGAAAAGCGAACCTTTTCTTACTCGTGGTTATTGTGGTTGATTCGGAAGTAGCGTTAGAAATTATATTGCAAAACAATTCGAAGGCGATTTCTGGATTATTTTGCGACGTAACGGGGTACCAATTAACTTCGGCGATTTTCCTAACAAATGAAGTTTTGTCGAGATTTTTTCTTTTAACATGCATATCTGGAATATTGATATTAGAATTTATACGCACGAATATTGGATAATGATCAGTTAGTGAAACTTCAATGACACCAGATCCAGGTGTAACCATGAGATTCGACAATGCATGGTCAATTAGTGTATCCGGACCATTTATATTCCGCCGAGTAGGTACAATTACAAGTGATTCGAGGCCATGTCCATTCAATGTATCTGTATAAGCAGTGTATGATGAACTGTGAACATCTAGAAGATTAATATTGATGTCACCCATAATAATGATGTTTTTACATTCTAGCGATAGCGTGTGCAAAACATGGTTTAGTTCTAAACAAAAATCATTCAAGGATGACGACGGTGATCGATAAATAGAACCAACTACTAAATTTTTGGCGTCAATATCGAGAAATGATGCGTTCAGCTCAATCCACACTGATTCACAATTTACTTGATTAATTGTTAAGTCCCGACGCCTGGAATATTCTAACTCTGAAGAAATGAAGACAGCTGCGCCGCCATGACAGCTGTCACTCCGGTGACAGTATTCTGGCGTATAAGATGAAAAAGAGTACAAGTTGTTATCGGCTTCGCTGAGCCAGGTTTCACTAACACATATGATCGAGAAGTGGTGCTGAATAGATGATAGGAAATGATAAATGTCATCAAAATTTTTCCGTAAGCTGCGTGCATTAAAATGTACGAGGGATCGGCAAGGAGGCTTAAGGTAAGAATCTAGTTCGGACGGTGTGAAGTATGAAGCCATAAGAGGTCTGTTGGGGACGGATTGACATTATGCACGTGATTCAGGTTAAGAGATAACAGAAAGGTCCGCTTCACAGTTAATGCGGTGAACTCGGCTGTCTTCGGACTTGCGTGCATTAATACGGCAATTCTTAGTCCATAGGAAGCGCCATCCTTTTTCTTTCTTGAGTGCTAAGGCCTGAGCAAACAGCCTCTTGTTGTCAGCAGTAAGGTGTTCGTTAATGAAGATGGGCCCTGCGTTTTCTCCAGAGAAACCAAGACTGCCGGTATCCATCCTGGCCTTGCGAGCCTTTGCCAGGAAATCATTTTTTATGCGAAGCATATTACGAGAGCTCAACCCAGCTCCTCAGGCGCGGCGGTGTCGCCTTGAAACCACGTGACACCGTGACGTCACAACAGAGGAGAAGTGGCTTTGGCTCAACTCTTGCAAGACGGGCTGGGTGGGAATCGAACCAGGGTCTCCGGAGTGTGGGACGGAGACGCTACCACTGAGCCACGAGTACGATGCTTCAAAGCGGTAGAAAAGCGCCTCTAGTGAATGAGGTGTTGCTTTAGAAACGAGCTGTTTCTAAGGCGTGCGTCTCTTGCTCAGGCGCACATTTCGTTGCCGAGCCGAACGCTGCTTTGCTCGACGCTCACCGCGTCCAATGCGGGGCGCGTAGTCGCTGCCCTGTAGCCCATTGTCTTACACCCCTTGGCGGGTCGACGGGAACGCTGTCGCGTTCCACTCTTGAAGGCGAAGCAGTAATGCATGAGTTGTTTCTTCGTCTAGCCGAACCAAATATAGCCAAGCAACAGCAGTTCACCAGGCTAAACAGTGGTTCAACAACTAAAATAAAGGCTAGTATGCTTCGCATCCTGGGCTTAACCTTACCTAAGCCACAGCCATTTTTTTAGCGCGGGAGCAAAACCTAGCAATAATATTTTGATGACCTGATTTAGTGGGCACACGATGCGCTATCTCGATCTCGACTGGAGCAAGAGAGCATGCCGCCTTATCGGCAATGGCAGTTACAATAGAAATGCAGTCTTCCTCCTTTGTAAATGGTATTCCTTTGATCTCAACAGCTCAAGTATTATAATTGTGCTGTCTGCCACAGCGTAGCTTCTAAAGTTACCTAAAGTTTTCGCTGAAACACCCGGTACAGACCTCGGACAGCGCTCCGGCGCATGCGCGAAAAGCATCGCAACACCAACGCGAGAAACCTAATCTAGAAACAAGCCACCCAGATAAGCTAACACCCTTCACTCACAATACGGAATTCGTTGTCACTGAGACTACTCAAAAATCGCTAGGGAAATTCTTATGCTGCTATGTTATGTATTGTTATTGAATCTTATAACCTCGCTTGTGCAACAGTCTTTCGGAAGTGTTGTTACATCGGTCCCACCTTTTATTTTGTTATATCTGTAATCATTGCATTTGAAATTTGCTTTTGTATTGCCATTAACTCCTGCTTGGACATTTTAAGCTATACGGTAGTGTGTGTGTGTGTGTGTGTGTGTGTGTGTGTGTGTGTGTGTGTGTGTGTGTGTGTGTGTGTGTGTGTGTGTGTGTGTGTGTGTGTGTGTGTGTGTGTGTGTGTGTGTGTGTGTGTGTGTGTGTGTGTGTGTGTGTGTGTGTGTGTGTGTGTGTGTGTGTGTGTGTGTGTGTGTGTGTGTGTGTGTGTGTGTGTGTGTGTGTGTGTGTGTGTGTGTGTGTGTGTGTGTGTGTGTGTGTGTGTGTGTGTGTGTGTGTGTGTGTGTGTGTGTGTGTGTGTGTGTGTGTGTGTGTGTGTGTGTGTGTGTGTGTGTGTGTGTGTGTGTGTGTGTGTGTGTGTGTGTGTGTGTGTGTGTGTGTGTGTGTGTGTGTGTGTGTGTGTGTGTGTGTGTGTGTGTGTGTGTGTGTGTAATATCAGTGATATAAGATACGCTGTATTGGAGGGCTCCTGATTATTTTGAACCTTAACGAGCTTCTAAACAAGAGTGTTCTTGCATTGTGACCCCACCCCATTGGAACACGGCCACCGTGGCGTGTAAACGAACCCGTGACCTTGCGCTCAGCAGCAGGGCGTCATTGTGACTGAGTCACTGCAGCGAGTGCTGGGAAATGGCGAAAGCGCACAAAGACCGGCAATATATTTGTTGCCAACATTTACAATCAATCAATCAATCAATCAATCAATCAATCAATCAATCAATCAATCAATCAATCATACCGGTCGCTTTTTCCCGCATTTGTGAATTTTTCGTTCTTATGTATTCGTCGTCTCTGGCGCGTTCGAATGTGCGGCATCGTTGAATACGAAAGCCACCATCGGCTGGTTTCTTGAACGGTTGACCAGAGGAAGTTTGGTTAGGCCAGCGAAGAGGAAGACGGCTAAAATATACGCATGACCAGACGGCGCACGGCTGGGCCGTAGTCGTGCGTGTTTTCACTGGCGAGCTGAGAATGAATACGCAGGTAACTCAGCTTCGGAGCGAGTTGTTCAGGGGTTTCTCTGGATCTTCTGGGTGGCTCCTTTGTGCTCCTTGAGATGTCTTCGGGAGATTAAATGTGGATACGAATGCTAAACGCTCAAATTGCCCTCGGGAAATAGTAACAAGAAAGAGAATATGAACTTTGCTTTCATCCTTGGTCATTGACAAATAAGTGCATGCCCGAAGCTTTTGATTACGGAAAAGTAAGCAACAGCGTGAAACAGTGCATGCCGCCTACGTTGGATGGAAGCCGTGCAATACGATGACGTGATGCGCTTTCGCGTGCAGCATTCCAATTCGTTGAAAGGCACGTAGGGAAACCTCACCGGTTTCTTTCGTTTCACCGTTTGCTTTCAGTCATGCAGGCGGAACTCGCTTTCGGAATCACCACTGTGTTTGATTAAGTTCACAGCCGAGTAGGTTTGTGCTGCCAGTGCGCTGAATCGGGCGCTCCGGTATAGCCGTTTGTCTATATTCCTGTGTCAAACTTCGTGCTCTGTCAGGAATCCCGCGCGAAAAGTTCATGGCTGTAAACGAATGATAGACTGCACGTTCTTTTCCGTATGACTGGATTCGAAGTAGTGCGCTATCACGTTGCGCATCGCAGGTTTGTTTTGCATTTGCCGTCTCCATTGCATGCAGCCTGCGCCCCCTGTGTACTGTATTATGAAAATCTAGCAACATTCTTTCTTTTTTGGCCAAGAATGCGTATGACTGCAACATCATTCATGGGGCAGGGTGGCCATATCCTGAACTGGCGGCAAAACTGGAGCGAGTGTTCGAGCCAGTTTCTCGCAACCCCCTCCCCCCCCCCTTTTATTATTATTTTTTTAATTCGAAGTGTTTCTTGGCAAACATTTGCCACTTTGACAGGTATCTATCTATTTAGCCGCCTACGTCTTGGTGTTCTCATCGTCGTTTCGTTAACTTGGTATGTGCCAAATTGGCATACTATGACAAGAGTGTATGACGAACGTAAATGGTAGGTCACGACATGCGTGTCATGTAGGTCATGAAAGAGGCACCTACGTCTTCGTGGTCTCGTGGTAGTATCGTTAACTTGGCAGGCTCCCCGCACACTGCTTCACGTAACATCGATTCCCATAGGGCATGGGATCTGCCGGCTTTTTAAGCATGAAATGCTTATACCTTCCGTTGTTGACGACCTTCAAGTGACCTCGAGCCAGAAGCCAGAGCCGTTATCCGGGCACTGAAATGAGAACATCCGGGCAAGTTGCAATAACTAAACGAGATCATCCGGGCAACCAGTGAAAAATCAAGAAAATGCTGCCTCTAGCCCCGACCCTTTGTACAGGACCGCATTACATACGCTAGTTGCTGCCCAAGCAAATTACAAAAAATATTGCTTCCGAGTTCTTCCTAACGTTGGTTTGCGATATCACTGCAGCTGTAACTTATAAAACGCTGAAGTTTTATTTGTCATTTACAAGAGCGACGTTAAAAGGGAAATACAGGGCACCATACACTTCATTGTCTTTTGGCGCTGAGACAGGGTTGCGTGTGCTCTCTTGAACGCCAGCGGTCCGCGAGTTCCGCGGCGCGGATGGTGCCACGCTGCGTGGCGCCTCCTTCAGGCGATTTTCTTCTTCTAGCTCGGCAGCGTGCATATGGACCAGTGCGCAGTATGGCCTGGTGGGGTGTGCCGTTACGAAAATGCATTGCACCCATTTTGAGATAGCGGCTAGCATCATCTCCAACCAATCTGCTTTGCCGGTTGCCATATCATGCTTTTGTCCCGCTCGTTTCAAATATAGTTTAGCAGTCATATTTTCTTGTTCTAATATCTTTTTAGTTCCTTGTTTTCTGTGCTGCTTCACTGAGAACCTCTCAAAGTGGCATGTAAACTGTAGAATTAAGTACATGATCTGCATGATTTATTGACGGCTGTTATTTGCCCTTACTGCGCCCTGTTTTAAAAAAAAATATGGGGTTTTACGTGCCAAAGCCACTTCCTAATTATGAGGCACGCCGTAGTGGAGGACGCCGGAAATTTTGACCACCTGGTGTTCTTTAACGGGCACATAAAACTAAGTACACGGGTGTTTTCGGATTTTTGGCCCCATCGAAATGCGGCCGCCGTGGCCGGGATTCGATCCCGCGACCTCGTGCTCAGCAGCCACTGCGCTCTCTTGCAGAGAAAAATGGAGATCCAGAGGAGGGGGGGAGGCGAGCAAGGCAGACAGGCTGCACACAAGGCAAATAGGGGACAAGTGATTAACTATCCTGGAAAAAAAAATTGTAGATAGTATACACGTGAACTTAAAAAAAAAGAAAACAACGATAGCCTCAGCGACGAAGGTGTTGCGTCATATACTTGTCTACGTCGGTCTGCGTCGGTTTGTTCAGTAAAAGCCAGTTGTGAGTAGCGCTCTGTCCTGTCTTTTTATTCTCTTGCTTTATATCCCTTTCGAGTTGTTCTTTTTAACGTAATTACGTTTCGGCCTTGTGCGTGTCCGATTGTCCGTTGTGGAAAGGAAAGGAAAGCGCGAAGTTTGAAGCAGAGCTGCAACAATGCGCGCTCGCAGTGCTCCACGGCGCGCTCTAAGTGGCCAGAGAGGCCTCTGGAGTCAGTGAATCATAACAGCGCTCGTGCGGCATTCTGGGAGCAATCATGCTGCTGGGGCTTGCATAGGGAAAGATAAAAAAAAGGGGAGGGGGGGGGGGCGAACGCTGCCCTTTCTGTTCGTTCCTCGTTCCACCCTCTATTCGCAACTTTCACGTACGGTGGCGCCGTCGTGCGGCGTCGGCCAGAAACAGTCGAAAGATTATACTCGCCGCTGGCTGCCGCCCGTTGGCGTAGCGTATTGGTGTTGTCTACGCTTTTCCTTCACTTTTGATTGATATTTTAACGCGTTCAGAGCTCCCGTGGGATCCTGAAGGACACTTAACATGCTCAGAATGAGCAAACATAGAAGTAACCGTATTTGCTGCGTGCCGCAATGGATGCCGAGCGGTAGTTATGCGGTAGGTGATCTGAGCCTTCACTCATTCCCACCGGCTGTGTCCATCAGGAAGAAATTGATTATTAAGCTGCGGATCGGCAAAGCTGTCACAGAAGCGATGAAGGTTTTGCAGTGTGCACTTCATGTCAGAGGACTTTTTTTTTGGAGTACGACAGATGAGTGACGATTCCGAGCACTTGAAATCGCGAATAGACGCACCTCCATAAAGACGCAGGCATAGCACTATATTATGTGCAGGGAAAGAAATAATGCGCAATCTTAACTCAAATGTGTTGTAGGATGATTGATGCTTGCGTTCTTGCCACTCATGCCTTTGCGGCTACGTTGGAGCGCAAACATTCTCCATGAAGCCTTGTACCTCCTTCAAAATTTCTTGTTCTCGTTCATGCATTCGTGCTCTGCAACGTCGGCTTGACATTCCACCATTTTCGAACAGAGAGATGAGTTTCTCATTTGTGCATCGAAGCAAAGTGACGCAGGCGTAGAGGGACCTGGAATTCGTACCCCGTCTGCCAGTTCGATGCGCGGCTGCAACGTGTGCACAGGCGCGCATGACTGCACTCGTAAGGTAACAAATCCTAGTCCAACAAACGTTGAACTACTGTGCAGTGTTCGCGTAGCGAACCCTGAGCTGATCTGCACGTATATTATTTTATAAAGATAACTGGAAGAATGAAGCGAGCATTGCCCTGGACCGGTAAATATCGGCTATGTATCGCTTGATATGTTTATAGGCAAGACGCGTGGTAGGACACACGCAGGCTGTAAAACCACCGCAGGACTGTAGCTTGCACAGCACGCATAAAGCGCAATAACTAAATTACAAGGGTGAACGGTTATCGTATCAGCACGCAAAAGTGGTCAGATATGGCTTTTGTTTACTTTTCGAGTTCAACATCCAGCTTTGTGAACAGAGGCAGGGATAACTAGACATGAAATTTTCGTACACAAAACGCTGGTTTAGGGCTGCTTTTTACGCCGTCGATGTAAAGGACTTCGGTCGCGCAACACCAGGAAGGTTTTTTTTCTCGACACGGCGGCTTATTCAAGTGGTCTAAGTAACAACATGCAGAGAGCACCACACCGCGTAAAAGCTCATGGTACCCTTTCAAAGAGGTCAGATTAACAGAATAGCAAATAGAAACCACGGATCACTTCTCTTAATAACACCGTCGCGGTAAAACTGAAACCACAGCTCGTGTGGTTTGCTTCGAAGCCTCAAAGTTTGTGTGCAAAGATCTTCAATAGTCACGGACGTCGACGTGCACGCTTTTATGCCGCAGCACACAAGATGACCAGCGTTTAGGACTTCCTCGCTTTCAAGCAGGATTCGAATCCTGCGTTCTGCTCGCCCAATGTGAGCCATTACGCAGGCTAACGATAGCGGGCGTGTAAATTGAAGAGATATTTCAACATGACGACGCGAAACAACCTGTCACTGAGCAAGACGACCGCAGCACTGCACCCACTGCTCTAGTTCTTAATCTCTCGGACAGCCATGTTGGATTTAAAGAGGCGCCCCCTATAGGCCGTGAAAGTTGCGAATACGCCACTGCCTTCGCGAGCCGCCGTTTGGAAAACAGTGAGCGGCTGCATCTGTGGGGTAAATGTTTGCAGCGCATGGAGGGAATCCAAAAGTAGCTCTGCTATGCTTGCGCCATCGCACCTTGGACCCCTTGCGAGCGACGTCGGTGTTCACGTTGCACAGCATCTCGCGGTGTTTTGCGCACGCTCGGCTGTCGGGATGCATGTCAGCTGCAGCTGGCAGGCCAGTCTCTCACTCTTCCGCCCCCTTTCTCTCTGTTTCTCTTTTCCGTTGCTCAACAATCCTAAGTATTTTCAACTAATGGGCCCAACTTGTAATACTTTTGTAACTCTGGCGACGCGTGTGTCTGCCAGCCGTGCCTCTTGTCTTCTTGAACCGAACGCGCTTTCATATAGCGTAGACGGCATGTGCTTTTCTTGGCACTTGTACTGGGCAGAAGGAACTTGGTACTGTTGGGTTCTCCAGGGTAGCGTACCCATCCGCTGCCGAGTTGTTGCGACGCTGTTTATCGAAGCTCGACCGACGTTACTTTTGGGTAGCGTGGCGCTGTCGGCGTACTGCAGGCATCCGGTAGACCATGGCGACCAGGCAAGGATGAGACGACTTCTTGTGCGGAACTTGCACGGTTTATTCAATGGTTGGCGAAAGAGTAGAAGAAGAGAATGAAGTGAAAAAGTACATTGCTGGGCCCTTTAAGTGGGCCCACTAAAGTCTTAGGCGGCATATTGCTCACGCCAACGTCAGGTGATATGCACTGAGTTCTACGGTGCTTGGCGGCGGCACCCACTCACCCGGCTACCTTTCACGAGTCCGCCTCCGCAGGTGGCAACCGGCAGCTCCGGGATCGTAGGCGCTTATCCTTTCTTCTAGGCGACGTTGGTTCGGGGAAGTTCTCCTGTAGAGCTTGACAGTTTGTGGAGAGGGCGTCTGGTTGTAGATAGGTGGCTGAGCTATTGTCCCAGTTGACGCCTTCACGAGCGTGCCTCAGCTGGCGGCAACCCGGGGTCCTGTCTGGTTCGCGGAAAGGGTTTTCCCGCACACACACAAAGGGACCTGTGAACACTGCGGGGCGTTCGCCAGACCGGCATTCACTCGCGACAGCTATAGCAAATTAGGCATCCATCCTTCGTTTCGCTTAGGCATGCACACACACGAAGGGGCCTGTAAGCACTTAGTGACTCTGTCAGACCGGTCATTCATTCGAGACAACCATGGCAAATTAGGAATCTATCCTTCGTTTCGATGAGGCATGGTGGTAGAGCATCCTTTTTGCCTGGGGTGTTACACGCCAACCGTAACAATACGAAGGGCCAGCGGCTTACCCGCGTGTCAATTCAGTCGGCGAGCTTGGGACGTGAGCTGTCACCGCGTTCACGAAAGAAAAGTTATCTTGCCTGATAACGGACTTAAGCTGACTGAAAAGAGTCAGTGGCATTACATAGAGAACAGATGATTTGGAGGTTTTCACTCCAGTTCATTCGGATGGAATTAGAAAGAGTAGTAGCTTGGCACGAAAAGTAAGTCGCAGGAAAGCTACACGCTGAAGCCGTGAGTTTGTTGTTGTTGGAGTGCGATCCACGAAAAAACGGTCTCATCTTTCTCTGGAACGACCGGAATAAACGAAGGTTTGCAGTGCTCAAAGACTTTGTTGCTCCGATTTCTTTCCGAGCACATTATTTTCTATCTCCTCATTTTTTTTGCATCATGTTACAATTTTTTGCTGTCAAAATAAACTTTTGTTAAATGGCTCTCTCTGGGCTTCGCCTGGGAGTCGGGGCTACTGCACCGGTTGTAGGTACGGCAACTTGTAGCAAGCTCTCTCCTCGGCGATGCACTTTCGTCCCGTTATTCCTTCCAAACAGCAGGCCAAAGCGCCATCCTTTCTGAACGAATGTTTTGCCATCGTCATTATTATTACGAGTGTTGTTGTAAAGTCGCGCTGCTTTCTCGCGCGTTAACCATGCTGCTCGTCTCGTGTCACGCAGGGCGAGGAGAAAGGGCATCTGGTGGTTCCTCGCATCGTGACCACGGCCGACTGGGGCCCCATGGACGAGTCCATGGACGCGGCGGGGGACATGCGGTTCTCGTCGGGCCCGCCGCTCGGCGCCGGCGTCTCGGCCACGCTGCCCTCGGAGCGACGCCGCTCGCTGTCCGGCGGCGCCCACCGCCTGCCCGCCTTGCAGCTGTCGTCGCGGGCTCGCAGGCAGTCCGGCGACGACGTGCTCGGCGGTGAGCGTCTGCGCTATATAGGCCTACTTTCCGTCCCTCATTACGGAGCGGGTGCCGTGGTCTCCTCCTCCTCGCCACCTCTGTCCTGTGCTCGGCGGGTCCCTTCCGAGGTGGACAAGTGCCCAGTGGCAGGTCGAACAAACCCCGAGGCCTACGGGCTTTACAGAAATATCTGATAAGCAGAGGAAGACGGGAAAAGACTGCGACGTTAGCCGGCTGGCTAAACTGTGTTGGCTATAGTGTAGGAGGACAAAGGGAATTAGAGATATCGGAAGGGGATAGGAGCTAAGATACAGCGTTGGTAAAAAAAAGAAGGAAAAAGCGCAGAATTGAAGCTTTTCTTGCTTTCTCTGCGCTTAGAGGTTTGGGCGCCATGCCATGGGCGAATTGAAGCTGTTAGCAAATGTTTTGCCAGGCAAAATAAAGTCACAAGAAATGTTTATCTTGATTGGTACGCGCCCTGTGGCGATGCAGAAGTGTCTGCCGGAAAAATAGGGCACACAGAGAGAAAACAGGCTCCCTCCACAGCATTGAACACGTGCCCTTCATGTGATATAAGTAAATCTCAGGCTTACTCGCCTCAAAGGTTATTGCCTGCGGTATCTGCAGTCCTGTGACTGACGTGAGCTAAAGACCATTAATCGGTACAAGCAACGGAGGCAGATTACCAGCGTAAGTTGTTGCTATTTAAGATATTCTGCAGCTTTATAGATATCCGGTATGCATTCGTTGTTCTTTCGCAAGAATTCTCGCAATCGCTCAAGTCCTCAACATTTTGTGGCTCTTGAGGAGTGTAGTGGCGCGGAAAGGCAGCTCAGTGGGGAACAGTGAACTTCTGAGAAATTTCAAACGCTTACGATAAAGATCACCGCCCAAGGGCTGCGTACAGATGGTTAACCAGCGAAGTTGAAACGTGCGGCCCCAGTATTGCTCACTTGGTTAATCCCGACGGTTAATTAGACGACGGCTTGGTAGGTTACCTGATATTCGGTACGCAGTTGCTGCTTGCGCTCGTATTCACGAGCCTGTTCTTGTGCCCGGGCTGCAGCATCGGCAGGGCGTAGACGAGCTCGTTTCCGGTTCTGCTCGCGGCGTTGCTTATCGAAAGCTGCCTGCTCCTTAGGAGTGCGTATGACGCGGTGCCTACCCATTTCGGAGCCGGAGAGAACAACAGCGCCAACTATGAATATAAGCCAGGTAGCCCGGGCTACATGTTAATGTGACGGCCATTGTTATACGCTGGACATAATGAGCTTCCTGATATCGATGTTGTGACTTCCGACATGGCTCTCTCCCTGGATTGCGAGGAATTTCGAGGAATTTTGAAAAATTTTGTGACGGCTTTTGGGTTCGACTTGAGCTCCCAGGAAAGCACTTCTAACTGCCGAAAGGGGGTATCGCGGGCTGGAAGAGTGTTGCCTTGGGAAAACACGGCACCCGCCTCTGGTCAGAGTGTGTTGCTTGATATGCCTGCCACTCATCTGCAGACCACACATGTTTTGGTTGCGCGTGGTTTGCATGAAGCCTCGATAGTGGTCGGTGCTGGGTGAAATGTGAAGTTGGAGGTGGCACGCAAGAACGGGGAGCGGTGGTACTGGCTTAAGCACTCGTGTTCGAGTCAGAATGTGTAGCCTTTACATGTCGCACGAAATAAAAATGTACGTGTAATGGCTTGGCTAGCTTCACCACTATGGCCATAATTCTTGCGGTCAGGGAAAGGGTAGATGGCGAGCGTGTTGCCGTTTGTTTGCAGTGTTATTTTTTCTATTTTTTTGCAATCTTCAGAATGTTATTGTTCATAGTGTCATTAATGATTGGATTGTCACAATAGCCCTAAGTTTTACGGTGCAAGTATAACATTTCGGCGTATCGGGATATCATATCTTATAGTTGTAATTAGCGAGAACGATAGTGCTAAGCAAAGGACGCATACACAACGCGACAGACGATGACAGCGCTTGTCTTCGTCTGTCACGTTGTGTACGCGTCCTTTGCTTAGCGCTGTAGCTCTCGCTAATTATGACTTGGCAACTAGCCCAAACTGCTACCCTTATAATCCGTATAGTTGTTTTAAGTGCTATTTAGAAAAATGATGTGCCACGACGTAGTATTTCCGTGGAATCACAGCTTTGCTTCGCAGTTCTCTGCGCACTTAACCTACCCTGTGTAGTGCACTAACTCTGCTACCATGGCCTGCCACAGACGCTTTCGCTTGCCGGTGCTGAAGGTAGCGGATGCGTAGACTGCTAGCTTGGTGCTTGGTTTCGGTGTGCTTTTTTTTTATTTGGTAAAAGGTGAAGGCAAACTTTCGTGATAGACATAACTCTGATGAGGTCCGAATGAGAGTGAAAAAGAAAGAAGAAACAAACCGGCAGCGTAATGAAATGAGCGTAATACGCGCAAAATAAATACACACAGTCGAAATCGAGTGAAGTGCCTAGGGTATCTTTCGCAGTCGAGCCGGAGGTTGAGGACGTGAGGACGGGATCTGTTTCCGTGAGGTGCGCGATCTGATAACTGATCTGAGACGTTCCGTTTCGCGTGTGGCACTGTCTATACATCTGCGTAAACAAGCAAAAATATGACATGTTGCTGCGCTGGACCCAGACTTGCTACTTGTGAAATTCAGAACGCGCCGAATTGTATTTTCTGCACGCGGCATGGCGTGCGTGCGTTGCAATCTGTGCTTTACATATGGCTCACTATTCGAGGTCCGATCGTAGAATACGCCACAGTGACCAGGCGTGCGCATTGGACGGCATCGCTGAACGCGGTTATTCGAAATTTCTTCTCCCTGGAGGAATACAACCGCTGTTGCATCCTGTAGACGTTGTGTAGAGGCGCTATACGGTCGCCATTGTATATTGTATAGCAACCTTATTATGAATGCCTGCAGAACGATTAGCCTTCCCCTGTAAGGGAGGTCCGAGCCCATTCCGTCGAGCAGATTGTACATAGCAGAAAATTTTCGACGGATCGCTAAATTGGCTCAAGGTAATACCGGCATTTGCGGGACCAATCATGATTGGTATATCTTTCCAGGACACTGGTCGCGCGCACGCTCATTTCACTGCACTCCAAGTCGCATCGTCTTTTGGAACGGTTTACTTGCACGAGCTGTTGTCGGGCCTTGTGTGGTTTGCGGTGATAGCGCATGCTTGCATGTCTGGCGCGCATAGCGGCTTTGGTAAAGCGTTGCGCTGCATACGCGCGGCGATCGTGACTGTCCCGTTTAATTTATCTCTAGGAACGCACCAAATAACGCAGCTTTATCTGGGGACGTTTTCCTTCCTTTCTTCTTCTTTTTTTTTTTGCTCTTTGTAGCAGGGTAAATGTATGTTAATTACTACCGTACGTCGGTGACTGCTCTTGGGATGTTCCAAGAAGTTCTTGGCACTCTGCGAGCTCACGGCCAGGTCTGACATCGAGCCATGCAGGGGTGTTTATATTGTATTCCTAGTTTTACCCGCTATAATCTTAACTCCTTGTTTTGAAGTTTATATCGATTAATTGTCAACATACTTTGCGTAAACAGTCTCCAGACTCTCATATACTCAGTTGGTTATCCGTGTAGGGCTTGTAAACCAGTCTCTAAAGTTGTTAATAGGTTGCCTAACGTGGACAACCTGCGATGCTCCGCTCGCGCTCTCATGTAACTTATGCGTCGACAGGATACGTCAACGCTCACAGTGGATTGGGTGCGGAAAGCACCAGAAGTTTGTGGACACTCACTGGACAACGTTCAGTTGAGGAATACATTGTAGCGGGAGTGAGTTAACGAGTAAACAGTGTTCGGGACAGTCACGACCGCGGCGCTCTGCGGAGCTCCAAACTGGGCGAGATCCACAGCTGTGCTGCTCTCCCCTGGCCGGGGTCGCCCCCCACCTCCCCTTGTCTCCCCGCCGGGGCCATCCCGCCTCGCAGGCGTGTCGCCGTCACGCAAGGCGGTGCTGTTCGATGCCTTCCGGCCGCGCTCCAAGTCCGACTCCAAGGGCTCTTCGTCCTCAGGGAGCCGCAAGCCCAACAACCTCATGTCGGCGCTGCGGGGCCACAGCTGGTTCCCGGGCTCTCGCAGCGCGCTGACGCCGCCCAACGGTGCGGCCGGCGGCGGTGCGTCGGCGCCCATGACCCCGCTGTCGCCGCTGAGCCCCGTGGACTCGGAGGCCCCCTTCCGGCGCCCGCGCTCGGGCTCCGAGAGCCGCACGGGCGCCGTCTCCAAGGTCATGGACCTCTTCCGGAGCCGCTCGCAGTCGGTCAGCGTCGAGGGAAAGACCAAGGTTCGTCCCAGCACGCGACGGGTACCTATGCCCGTATATACTTCAACTCGCGGATCGCTTGCAGCGCTGCCCGAAAGCACGCGAGGCGTGCACAGGCGCAGTATTCTTGGGCTCTGTCTGAAAAACATTTATTTACAGAAGTTTTGTAGAGAAGGGTGCCGGAGCTGTCCCTAAGGATAGTTCCCGCACCCTTCCTGCTCTTTGTACCCCTCTTGCTGCCCCTTACAAACACTGGGTGGGCTCCCCCTTACGGGAGCGCATTGGCGTCGGCCGCCGCCCGGGCCCGCTCGACCAAGGCCAGAGCAGCGGAGCAAGGCTACCTCCCAGTCGTCCCGGGAAGGGTTGGGTAGGGGGGTTAGAGTTTGGGTTTCTTGACATGCCCAAACCACGTGGAAAATGTCTGAAAACTTTTGCTCACTGTGCGGGCACTTCCCCGTGCAAGCGGGGTCGAAGTATTTTGAGACTACCGGGCACAGCAGAGTTTTGGTGTAAAGGCGAAGGAGAATGCGCTCCTCCGCCTTTGTGAAGCCCTTACAGGACCCAGGATAGATGGAATAGCCGGATTTGTAATCCTTGCGCAGGAGAAGATGTTTCCAGGCGTCTGATTGATGGCGGGATTTGAGTTTTGTTTTTGCTTGGTACTGATACGTTACAGCGACATGTTAGTGACCTTGCGCATGCGCCCGCGGAACAGACGACGTGGCGCGGATGAACACATCATGAGGAAATTCCGCCTACGTGTATTGGCTCCAGCTTCCGCAGTGCTGCAAACGACTTCCGAGATGGAGTATAGCCGCGTTCACATGAATGCGACAGCGGCGCATTGCAACGCGTTTCTAGCGCATCGCATCCACGTAAACAATAGTAAAACACTAAGAAAGTGTATATCGTTAACACGCCAGGAGAGGATAGACCAAGACTAAGTCGCGCCCTATGTGATGCGTGTAAGCGCTGGCGTATTGCATCGAGTGAAAGAATAAAAAAAGTGACACAGCTGCCAGCGCGTGCTCTACTTTATCACCGGACAAACGCACCAACCGGAAGCGGGTTCCGGCATGTTTCAGGCGAACGGTGATGCACCGCGTGTAAATGGTGTCACTTAGTGTTACTCTGACGCGCTAAGAAATACGACACGCAGCTGTCGCGTTTATGTAAATCCTGCTTTTGTTCCGCGCGCATTCTTAGTGGTCATTGATCGATGTCGTCATTGAACTGAACCGTTCGCGTTATAGTAAATAAATAGGAAGTAATTACCATGAGATTGCTGTCAGGGAAGGTCTACGAAGAGTTACGAACTCATTTCATTCAGCATATGCAGCTTTCGCGCGCTATGGCGGTTTTTGAAGTGCACTGGCATGAGTGACCATTTGCAGTCCTGCTGTCCATCCTAATGCCTACACACATTGCTCACTCTCTCCCTTTTCTCTTTCTATTCCATTTCACTTACCCAATCGTGTAGGGTAACAGAACGAACGCTCGTGTGGTTGACTTCCCTACCTTTCCCCTTTCTCTCTATCTCTCTCTCTATTCAGCAGTGCCTGCTTTTCGCCACCGCTAAATAAACAGGCAAGTCTGGCACCGACTGCTTTAGTAGACATTGAGACTGCACGTGTTACAGCGAAATCAATACAGGTTCACTCGACGAAATAAATTGCTGATTTCGTTCGGCGAGCGAGTACCGAGTTGTCACTCAGCGGCACCGCACCGTGGCGTATACGTAAACATGACGACGACCAGCTTTTTGAGACGCAACTCGGTACCGCTGAGTCCCGCGTCGAATTAAGCCCAGTCCGCGGGCGACATCGGCCGTCTCGTGCGTCGCGTGAACCTGCCCCTAAAGAATACGCAGCACACTGCAAGCACAATCAGTGATCGAGTGAGAACTATAGACTGCAGACTTCCCTGCGACCCGCCTTTAAAACTGCACCACTGCCTTCATCGCTGTTAGCTGCGACGGCTTATGAGGCTGCCACTTCAAATTGGTTTGGTGTGGTAATGATATTTGATCAAAGTGAGCTAGTGAAATTGCGAACGATCTGCTCTGTATTTTGTAGCGAGGACAGTCACACAGAGTGCTTTGATGGGTCTCCTCGTGACCACAGTTATGACACGAGGCGTTGTTGGCCATTCCGATGCGAAAAACAAAATACTTCGTAGATAAATTTGCTGGCGCCGCTTCGCGTGACAGAACATAGGTTGTGAACATAGGAGCAAAGTTGTGCAAACGTCCAAGCCTGTTTGGCCACCTGCTGACGCCGCTACATTTATCTGTCGCGGATGGATTGCGTATTAATGTAGCTGTCCTATAGGTTCCCTAGATGCATTAATAGGCTCTTACATCTTTCACATTGCTGTCACTTAAATGCCTAAGTCATTGACGCAGGCAGTTCTTATTCTCTGAACCGACCCACGTTATCTATATGTGTAGGTACTTTGTTTTCTGTTAGACATGTCACATACCTTGCTGACAGCGGCATCTTTCGGTTTATCTTGCAGTAACTCATGGCACTCTGTTACTCGCTTAAAGGAGCTCTACGCGGGAGTCCATGACCACGTGAATGTGCGTATTGAAGTTGGCCATGGGACTACGGAAAGCATTCGAAATGTTTCTTAAGGAACCGGCTCCCCAATTTCGTTCGCACTGGTGCATTCACCTGCGAGTGCCCTAAGGCGGGAACTGCGACCGAGTGAGTAATGAGCCTCGAAGGGAACGTAGGCGCACGCAGACCGGCTCCTTCGGAAAGAAGCGTTCGGTGCGCATGCGCAGAACGCGAGCACCGCTTGGGCTCTTAGGTGTCCCCGTTGCGCACTTCTGTGTACGCGCGGCGTATACAGCGTTCCGTAACTTCACGTACACTATATTTCTGAAACTACCGATGATGTTTTGTGACCCAACTCGCCGAAACTGCCGCCCTCTCGCAAACTAGGTTCTCGCGATCGCTTTTCGATTAGGTGGAAGTAACTTAGCGAGTGGCTTTGATCTTTTGCACGCAGGTATAACCCTATCGATCGCTGGCCCTAACTCTTAACTCCCTTGTTTTCACGCTTAGTTTTGTTTCGTTAAGAACGCCCGCGTGCGCCCGCTTGTCGTCCCACGTCCGAGTCGGACGAGCGGGCGCCGGTGACTGAGATCATTCGCCGATGCGCTGCAGACTGCGCACAGCGGGACGAAAACGAGATTACGGCGTTTCCTCCCTGTCGCTGGATGAACGCCCGCAGGGAAGAAGCAGCCCGGAAAGCGCAGAACAGTTGCCCGGTGGCCTTGCTTTATTTTGTTCGTTCGGGGCACTGTGTATTCGCGTCCTGGTGTAAGGGTGGAGAACAGCAGCGCTCTCACGGAGCGTGGCCTCCGTAGGCTGGCGTCGTGATGCCACGACGCCGTGGGATGTAGTCGGATTCCCGCGCGTCGGACGGCCGGAGACGCGGCTCACGGGCAGTGTTGTCACGGACCATTAAAAGAAAAAAAGAAAAGTAAATTTTTGCTTAAAAAAACCGGTGGAAATTGGTAGACGCTTTATGCCGGTGAATGACCCGTTTTGGACGACTTTATCCTTTCATTTTTTTCTTCGCCGGCGCGCGTCCCGAGTTTATTTTTAGTCGTAGAATGTGCCATCTGCGAAGCAGTAACGCAACAGAATGACCTCCAAACAAAATGTTTTGGCGCGGTGCTTATTTTGAAGAGCCACGCGGTGCACAGGGAATCTACAGCTCCGTAACCATTGAAAACACGCCTTGTTCCAACCTTCAAAACAGTTGTGGAAGGGCCTGAGGGGACATCTGAAAGTGCCTGAAGTCTGAAGTGTTCTGTGTGTTTTGGAATATGTTAAAAAATAAGTACGTAAGTACACTGCTCGTGCGCAGTAAAAGTTGATAGCGCTTTAGCTGTTATATTCTGAAAAAGTTGTAAATAAACAGTAAAAAGATGCTGACAATTTCTAAAAAACTAGATTTTGCCGTCGTTTTCCTGCAAGACGACAATAACGGGCAGATTTCGAAGCTCTATCTCTGAATCAATAAATGTTCGAAAGAGCGTCAGTAGAACTACTGATCAATCAGTAGCTGCGGTAACACTTAAATTAATTACATTATCTTCTGGGGTTTTACTCAACAAAACCACGATACGATTGTGAGACACGCCGTAGTGGGGGAAAGGTTCCTCAACGTGCGCCCAATGCATGGTGCACAAGCGTCCGCGCTTTTTGCCTCTGTCCAAATGCAGCCACCGAGGCCGGGCTCCGAACCCGTGACCTCGCGCTTAGCAGCGCAATGCCATAGCCGCTAAGCCACTACAGCGGGTGTGGCAACACTGCTCACGAGCTGTGCGCTGCGCTCCGGATGAGCGCGGTCTCCGATTGGCCGCGCGCTCCTAACGGTGCCTCCTTCCGCTTTTCTTTTGTTTTCCTTGCAGAAGTTCCAGGTCAACAGCAGCCAGTACGGTGAGTAGACGAGACGCTTTGTCTGTCTGTTTTTTTTTGTATTTTTCGAGACAGCGGTACCAGTTTGACTTGCGAAAAGTGAAGAAAATAGAGCAAAACAAAATAGATGGGGTGAAGAATGCCTGACGGTGCCAATACCACCGTTACCATTAAAGGGTCTCTGACACGAGCTCGTATATGCAATCATATACGGAAATACGAACTAAAGAAAACAGACAATGCTGCACGTGTAGGCTAGTCAGTGAAGGTCATCGACTCTTGCAGCTAAGTGTGAAAATAAGCTAAAAAAAAGTATAAGGTAGTATTCATGTAAACATGAATACTACCTATAGCACAGGTAGTATTGATGTATAGGTTGTATAGCGAAGGTAGTATTCATGTAAACATGAATGCTACCTTTGCTATACATAACTTAGGTATAGCAAACTGCTAGAAGGGAAAGTTTAAAAAAAACCAACGATCTATGTAATAAAAAGAAAAAAAAAAACCTTACGTGCTTTCTCCTGTAAAGGTGGCTCTGCCTTTTTGACTACGCGCTCTGCTAGAAAGCCATTCAACTACTGAAGGTATTCGGCAGCAGTTGACTGTGCCGGAGCTGTCAACAATTACTGGCGTCGGCGCAAGTGAACTGTAGTGCCTGGTGGCACAGTGCCAAACTTCGATATGTTCGCTTAGGTTTTCTTTGCTCTCTCTCGTTTTTTTTCGTTTTTTCTTTCAGCGGGGTCGCGGCGTCCTTCTTTCGCCTGATGTTTAGCCGAATGCATGTAATATTTTGTTCCCACCGAAGACATCGGATGTTTAGGAGAGAGGGGCTTCGGCTGCTCCTGAAGTTCCTCCGCGATACAGGGTGGCGAGCCCTGTGGGTCGTCGTGGTTTGGAAAACATCCAACGTATTGGGCTTCAAGTCAACTTGCGTTTCATACCTGGTGCTGTTAGCTGGACTGCGAAGTGTTTCAGACCATATCGCGTTTGACTGGTGGTGTTCAGGCGGAGCAGTTGCCGGCAACTTTTGCAAGTAGAGGTCCACCTGCACCAAACATCCCTCCTCCTCCTCCGTATTGTCAACGTCTGAAGTAACACCGCTAGTGTCGGGGCGCCTTTTTGCTTACCTGCAGTGATTAAAAGGAAAACTCGTTATATCACGAGCAATGCGCTGATCTCAAATCATTTCAAATGCCACTCGGTACTTTTTTCTTTATTTGCTGTCAAACAAGGCAGGGTTGGAGTCAATCAATCCTCAACCCATAATAAGGGCCGAGACTGCTTAACCGATGCTGCTCTGTTGCGTGCAAGAAAGGTAACCTACCGAACCGAGATGCATTCATTGCATCATCAAGCTTACGTGTTGGAGCTAGTTTCTTATGTAAGAAACTAGGTTCGACCGTCGCTGCAGCTTCCTCATTCGGGGTAAACCATCCTGCTTTACTGAAGCCGGAAAGGAATTACACAAGAGCTTGTAAGGCGCACCTCTTTCGAAAGGCCGACCGCTTCGGTATTTGGAAGTCTGCTCTGCGTATAGCCGTGTCACCTTTCGGGAGACGAATAAACATCTGTGTCTACTTGTGAGCTGGTTAGCAGTGAATCTGCGTGCTCCTTTCGCTCCTCATAGGGGTACGCAAGTAGTTTGTCTCTTGCAGGAAAGGAAAAGAAAATGGAGCAATACTGGCGACTGGGTTTTGAAGCGGTGTTTTGCATCGGCTCTGATTATAAAGCTTCATATTTCACGCGTCATACGTGTCTTCATCTGAACGGTTCTGAGTGGGGTCGTTGTTGTTTATTAAATGAGACAAATTTGGAAGTTTGGATTCTGTATAACCCGCTATCCCAATATTATAGTTTAAAAAGAATGCACTAAACAAGAAAACAACACAGCCAGAAAATAAAGTTTCGCGAGAAGATTTCTGCAGGTAGCACATTCTCGTCGAATATTCACGACTTGACCATCCTCGGGAGACATTTCGTGGTCGTCTTTACGTTGTCGATGGGCGCCCCCTGTGGGCAGAGGAAGTGCTTGTACCGTGCTGTTGTACCTGTAAACGAAGAGAACCTGTGAAATCCTTGCGCAATTTTCTTGCGGGCAGTGACAACAAGAATATCAACAAGAACAGTTTGTGAGGCGTAATTTTTATTGCCGTCTAAGGTCGTGATGATGTAAT
This sequence comes from Dermacentor albipictus, assembly GCF_038994185.2. Classification (NCBI taxonomy): domain Eukaryota; kingdom Metazoa; phylum Arthropoda; class Arachnida; order Ixodida; family Ixodidae; genus Dermacentor; species Dermacentor albipictus. The sequence goes on from NC_091821.1 coordinate 335,920,222, forward strand.
CTTGTCGTTGACATTTAGTGTGCTTTAGGTGGTATTTTCTTTTAACTCAATTTGATGTCACGTTGACTTTTCTGCGGCAGTGACCTTTTATGTGCTTTGTTCTGCTTCGTCAAGTTGTCAACGTTTTGGCAGGTCATACGACGCATGTTGTGTACATATGTATATTCGTAACTTTGTCATGCTCTTTGTACGTAAAGTGGATATTTTTTGCGGATTTCTTCTGTTTATGGAGGGGAATTCTATTCCTGGCCTAATGAATTCGTCACTATCACTATCTTCATTATGCGAGTATAGATATTTTCACTCTGTTCTGTGTACTGCGCAAATAGTGAGCATAGCATGTAGTGTGATAACTCTGTTCGTGCCCAAGAAAGCCTTTGCTATCTCTCTCCACTCAAAGATTTATGAAATGCCTTCTGGGATTTATCGCTCACGGCCAACGCCACCAACGCCGACGACACCGGCTTTTCTGCGACACGTGCTCCTTAACGCTGTCGCGTTAAAAGAGGCACCGAGCTTGCAATCATGTGTCAGTTGTTGTGGGAGACCCACGCGTAGGGGAAAGTGAACGCATCGGGACGCGAGTGTCTCCTGGAACGTTCCGGAACGCCAAGCTCTGAACAGAGACTTGCCGCATGAGCTGCATCGTATCCATTTGTGTCTCGGCGTTGCCATGGGAACTGATGAACGTGCGTGCATTAATTGAACCATGGAGGTTCTGCTCATCTGGATTTTGTACAATTTCCGTCCACGTTTCTATAGGTGGTCTTCTTCGATGCTGAAGTATAGAAGTCACGCCGTCAGCAAAGTTGCCCAACCTGCGCGGCGAATTGTTCTCCCTTCCTTGCCGACATCTGCTAGGTTTCGCAAGAATCGCACTGCGCACTTTGGGAACGTTCCTTGAAGCTTAGTCACGCACCAGGTCGCCAACCGCTCTGTCGGGAGCTAGACAATAGACAATATTTCTTCTGGTGGGTATATATAGCCAGGTTCTGAGAAAAAGAAGACAAGAACAGCTCACGTAGCTAGCCGGGCCTAGACTACATTTCTGGCAGCTTTTTAACTTCTTCCATTTTTTATTCTAGTTCATGCTATTGAATTTGATTATTATTATTGTTGTTTTGAAAACATATATACATTTTACAGGAAAGGGAAAGCGAGGAGCAGACCACCGGAAGGGGGACAATGCCTGCCTGCTCTTCAGAAGGGAGGTGACAGCAACACAGAAATGGAAGATAGGAAGGAGGGGAGGAAAGAGGAAAGAAAGAGCAGCAGGACAAATCTAAAAGAATAAAGTAGAACACTCGGCAGAGATTACACACAGTAGGGCCGGTCACTGAAGATCACGCTGCTACAGAATGTTAAATAGAAGTAGTATCGACGCTACAAACGTGAACCTAAGTCAGTTAACGCTAGAAAAGTAAGTAGAGTGCGATGAACCTGATCGCGTCGAGACGCAAAACCACTGGCGTGCAAACATTAGTCGAGTGTCGTTCACCGCAGGCCAAGGAGATGATAGTCCTTCACTAGCGACATGTGCAGCGCACTGAAAGTGAGACACTCCAATATCAGGTGCTGAAGTGTCTCGCAGCAGCTTCCAGACGCACACGATGGACTGGCCGCATGTCCTTGTCTGTATAAACGTTCGCGCACGTTCATGCAGCCTACCCTCAGCTTGAGTAGTGCTCTAGCGGGACGAGGCAAGCCTCGACCGCGAACACGGGGCGGGAACGTTCCATTTGCGACGCGCTGGTCTGGATGCTGCTTGAGTAGGTGGCGACGCTTCAGCAGACGAGCGTCATCAAGCTTTCACAAAATTTCAGGGCAGATACAGTTGTTATGAGCGCAAGTTGAAGCCAGTTGATCAGCCTCTTCATTTCCGGCGATTCCTACGTGTGAAGGTATCCATTGAGAAACGAGAGATACCCCATCTGATGAAATTTTGTTTCCAGAGTCAGTAACACTGCGCACAACTGGGCAATCAATCTGACTGCGTTGTAACCTTTACGGGATTCCATTAAGATGGCGACCATCGATGTGATTAACTCCTCTTGCACTTATTTCAGTGCAACATTAATCGCTGCTAGCTCCGCAGTTGTTGACGAAGTTGGATGAGGTATTTATAAGATACGTCGTACTTGAGTCGAAGAGCAGAAAAGAGCTGCAAAGGCGCCTTGACCGTCGCTGTGTACAGATGCATCTGTGAATACTTGAAAATAATCTGGAAATCTTTCGAACATGGGAGATCTGAGACAATTGGAATATTGCCGAAACAGGCATATCACACTTTTTATATATGTCAGGGATTGTGAGGTAAGTGCGGAATACGTGTTTCATGATATATTATGAAGGTGGAGGCGTAACTGCCATTTTTACCATGCAAGATAACGGGTGGTGAATGAGACGATCAAGGAGAAATTGACCATTCGATGCGCGGTGTAGAAGCTCAATATGATACCGAGCTCTCTGGTCTGCTTGCAGCCTCAGGGGTAACTGGTGCACTTCAGTGAGTAATGCAACAGATTGCTCCTGACGAGGTAATCCAACTATTAAGGGCAACGCGATGATCTCTTCCATTTGGGCCATCAAACTATGGGTGGTGCGTTCAGGACTGGTAACGCATACATCATGTCTGAGAGTACAGATGACTGGTACGCTTGGAGAGCCGTTGTTTGGTCGCAGCCAGCACCTCTAACAGTCAAGGCGGCCACATACTTAAGGAGGGAGTGCGATTTGCGTCGTACAAATTTAATGGCAGGAGGCCAAAAGATGCGGTCATCCACAAATAACCCCAAATAATGGTGTTGTCGCACCCGGCTGATTCGCGTTTCGTCAAGGTACAGTCGGCTCATTGTCCGACAAGCGCGTTGTTTAGGGTAATATGCTACTGCAGCCGACTTAGCAGGTGATATGTGCATGCAGACCAACCTCACCCCTGTACTCTGAAGTCGCGTTTAGAGCTCTTCGCAAGCTTGCACGAAGCCGCGGACCAAGATGCGAAGGGCCGCTTATCCACAGAGCAATGTCATCTGCTTAGATAGCTATGCTCACAGGGAAGTCACTTCTGTCCCGAGGCAAACGACTTGGAAGCGCGGCGGGTACAGTGTTAAACAAAAACGGCGACAAAACGCTGCCCTGTGGGACACCGCACTTCACATTTCGGGATTCACTTGTTATTTCTCCGACCCACACATTCATCCGGCGCTCCGATAGAAAGCTGTGCACAAAGCGGAGCAGACGACCTGAAATTCCCACGGTTGCAAGAGCGAAAATAATCGCCTTATGCGGAACTGAGTCGAAAGCTTGCTCTATGTATAGGAAGAGCATGTAGGCGGAATGCACTTTTTCTCTAGCAAATTCGAGCGCAGGGACAAGGTTTGATATGCTGTGCAGAGCTGAACGACGGCGACGAAAGCCAATCATGACATCAGGGAAAAAGTCCAGCTTCTATAGCCTGACCATAGACCATTCGCTCCATTAATTGATAACATCTGAGGTTAGGTATATTGGCTGGTAGGACTTCAGGTGTCTTGCAAGGCGCCCAGGCTTTAAAATTGGTATCACCACGGAGGATTTTCTTTCCACACCGATTCTCCATACTTCATTATACTCGTCCAATATACCGTCACGAAAACTGTTATCAATGTTCCGCAATGCTTGATACGTCACACCATCTTCACCTGGATCAGTGCGGCGTTTGGAGAGGCTGAGCGCGTGTTGCAGCTCTTCAAAAGTGTAGTCTGCCTCGTCCATCTGGCAGGCTGGACCGTAGGAAGCGGTTATGGTACTGTGACTTGTCAAAGAAGGAAGGTCGCCATTTGTGGCGTCACTGGATGGAGGAGAGAGGAAAAGGTCAGCAAATACCTCCGCTGGAACTTTTAGTGACTGGCCAATCGCTATGCGCAAAACGTGCGAGGATGAGCCGGCGACGGTGGATCAATCTCGCGCGCGCAAGGGAGCAAAGCGGGGAGGAAGCGCACCGTTTTCCGTCGCGCGCAAGGCACCGAGGAGGACGGGGGAGAAGGGGAGGACGGCGGCGGCAGCGTATGGCGCGGCCGCCCATGCCCTATCTTGGAAGCGGTCTGCGATGAGGACAGAATGCGCCGAGTGCTAATATGTTTACGTGCGCTGTGTTCTCACCGCTTAGTTCGCGTTGAAGCGAGAGGCCGCACGAAATTCGCTCGCTGCTGCTGCCGCGCTTTCCCACTCCAGCGTTTTGACGGCGAGCGTGCGCGGTCATCGAGATGCGTTCATGTTTGCGTGTGCACACCATGCTTGTTAATTTAGTTTGTAAGTGAATATTTACAAGTTTATACGGCCGAATAAACTACTATCTTAGCTTACTTCGTAGAGCTGTCTACTAATTTGCTATCGCAATCGATGCTTTGCCTTTCGGGTGAAACGCCCTCTTTTCTCGGTTTCTGGACACTGTAGCCGCTTTCCTGTGTGATCAAATTACAAGGTCGCCCCTGCACTGCGATCAATGTTCGCTTTCTAGAAGTTCATGAGGTGAATGATTATTCTGAAGAGGGAACTTTACAGCGGCGCCTGTCATTTCCTTTGTTACGCTGTGGGACATGCAGAATACCTTGTCGGGTCTGGTCGGATCGTATCGAGTCGAGTGAGCGTCATTTTACCGTTAACTTAGTTCATGTAGCCCTACGTGTCTTATCGCATGATCGATAAATATTCCTGTTGGCTTGGCAAGACTTGCGCTTGCTTCCTGTTTAATCGTGTAAGGGGACTTATACGAATACTTATACATACTTATATAAGTACCCTTATACGAATAACCACCAACACGCCCAGCTTTCTGCCTTAAATTCCTGTTTAAAGACTCGTCCCATCCGTATTGCCACTGGTTACGGCTAACAGTTATTGTGTTATCGCCAGCCATAATTGACCAGGAAACTGCTAACAAGCGCATGGTAACACCATCAGCCAGATCTGCGTGAAAATGAAATGTTCGACGCTTGGCCACAGCGGTAGATATCGGACTTATGTAATTGTGGGAACATTCAGATTATAACTAAATTCATTGCGGTTTCAGATCACGTTTTTTATTTTTTTTTAACGCCAGTTGGCGCGCAAACGATCAAGCTCTTAAAAACGTTGTCTTTGAGATCCGAGTCGGTATATTTCTTCCACGTCGGCCACATTTCGTCTTTCTTTCCGCCCAACATTGGCAGGCACATTTAGTTTGACTCTTGGTTCCATGATATTTTGGTTTCGCCTCGGATAATGACTGAACGATTGCTTTGTTTAGCACACCGCGAAATCCTCAAGGAGATCCACGCCAGAACCATGCAGTGTCCAAATTGAGGCAGTGCCCTTTATATGCCTCCATCTTACTTACCACTTTGTACAAGATGAATATGTCCACTTTACTTCAAGGAACACTACAGATGTTGAGGACCTTTTCATCATCACAGAAAAAAAAGAATTCGTGTAGCAGTTGTATATCTGTTTCTTGCTTCAATTCTTTTGCGCAGTAATCGTGGTTGCCGTTGACATTTTCCTATGCAGACAGTAACCATTCTGGGCGACATACGGCAGCGCGCACCTGCTTAAGTGAGCATTTACCGTCGTAGTTGCGCTGCCAAGGAGAGAATGTGAAAGACGACGGGGCAGCTATCCACCTGGAAGAAGACTTGATATTACGGGAAGATGAAAGTAAAACATGTGCGTGAGCGAGCCGTTCTCTCGGGAGCGGCAAATGCCTGCACATAAGAGCGGCCGGGAAGCCCGCAAACTGTTTCGAGGGTCGACAGGAGGCATCGCACGTCTTTTGTTGTCGGGGGATGAGCTGCCGCGGTATCCCACACAGGCACACAGCAACAGCCGATGTTTCGAGACGCTGCCGCAGCCGTTATAGAGAGAGCGCCTGCGTTTGTGTGCTCTGCTGCTTTCCCTCTCGTTTAGGTATTTTCCCCCTCCGGCCTGTGCCGTCTGAAGGTGTGTGCGCTCTGCTGGCCCCGATCCGGCGAGGGTCCACCGCTGCAGCGCCACCGCTCGGGCGCCGGTGACTTCGCTGCCGGCGCTGCGCGGCAGGGGCTCGCGGAGCGACGAGGGATTCGCGTCGTCGTCGTCGCCGCTGCAGCAGCCGCCGCCGGCAGGGGATCTGGCGCGCCGCCGCGTTTTCCAGCGTAGCGATAGTGCGCGCTCTTGGCTCTCTACCGTGTGCGCTGCGCCGCTGCTTTGAATGAGAGCGGCGAAGAGTTTGGCTGCTGCCGGGGGCGTTGATCTTCGGCGTCGTTAAGAGCGGACTGTCTCCGTCAGAGCTGTGTGAGTTACACTGCGGGAAGTTTTGTTGGCGCTGTCTTCTCAGCTGTGCTGCACTGATTTGACTTGTTCAGTGGCCTGTGCAGCATCCCTCGTAAGCTGGAGTGCTTGTCCCGCGTAACTTGCGCTTGGTGGCGACTTGCTAATTGAGTTGCCTCCTGTGTCTGAAGTAGACCGGAAGAAAACGAACAAGGAAACGGGGGAAGAAAGCAGCAGATCCAGCTTTGTCTTTTTTGTTCGCTCGCTCCCTCGAATGCATCGTTGACGGGCTGCTCCAACCTGAGAAATCAGTCGTTTCCAGCTGGATTGCCGCTCCTTCCAGACGTCCGTGCGCAAAAAAAAAAAAGCAAGAAGCTTGCGCTTGAGATCAAGACTGCCGAGTTGTGTGTGGTGTCGGAGACGCTCAACTTGCGGCATTGTTTTTGACTGTAGAGTCTGCGCGACGGGCGCAGACCGGGTGCCGAGTTCTTGAGTGGTGCTGCGTGTTTTAGAGGGTGTCATCCGGCCGGGTCGACCGTCTCGTGCTCGCGTTTTGGTGCTCGGCGTGAGTGTTCGTGTGCGTGCGTCCAAGTGTGCGTGCGTGCTTGGGGTGGGGGTAGTGCGGCAGTGCGACCGTTGTGTGATCGGATGGTGGATGCCGCTCGCCTCGGGCAGCAGCGGCGGCGGCGACGGTGGCGCCAGCATGTTGGTCACCATGCTCAAGAGCATGCTGCACGAGTACGCGCAGCGGCGGCACAGCAGCCACGAGGTGCACGGCACGGCCACCCTGCTGCGACCCGGCCCCGACGGTGCGACGACGCCTCGGCGATACAGCGAGGACGCGCAGCACTGGATCGGTAACGTACCCACCAGCCCGTGTATATCGCTGATGCCGCGCGCGGTGTACCCCGCGTTGCGCTTCGCCTGCCGTGCGCGAAGCTTGAGAGGAGCGTCACGGATTGGTACGTGAGCGGTCCTTCATGCGAGCATAACGCCGGCTTCGGTGGCGCACATCGCTGACTACATTTTCCGTTAAGAAGATGAGGGAAGATGAAATTTACCATAATGTGCTGATTGATATGTTATAGTTGGTTTGATGCAGTACTTATTTCTCGCTCAAGGAAATGAAAGCAGGACAGTACATGACAGAGCGCTGGCTATCAACTCATGTTTACAGGTCTAAACATGGTAGTCAGCGTTCCGTCTTGTCTTTTTTGTTATCACGTCTTTGCGCTAAAAATTAGCTTAGAGCGAAAGATGGAAACTCGATAGCTATATAAGTTAGGTTTCCGGGCTTGGTCAGCTACTGCTGAGCGCGAGGTCCCGCGTATACTACGTGTAGGCTGCGAGAAATTTAGTTTTTGTCTGATCCCGCGCCCCGTGAATGTTTGCCAGTGATGTTACAGTACTCGTCAAAAGTTTCCAAGCCACAGCGCACGCGCGGGGCGTTACCGCATCTTTTATTGGTCTCAGCGTCTAGGGGTGCAAGTTTCTGTGCAAGCTTTTCCTCCATTTGTGCCATCTTTCTTTCTCGCCCTATTGTCAGCGCTGTTATGTTAATCACAGGCGTAATATCGCAATTTTGTATACTGGTGCAAAGTTTCGTTTTAAGCATGAAGTGCTTTTAGCTCTTGTTGTCTGCGACCTTCAGGTGACCTTTAGCCAAAAGCCAGAGCCGTTATCCGGGCACTCAAACGAGAACATCCGGACAACCAGTCAAAACTTCAGAAAATGCGTTCTCTGGCCACCAACCCTTTGTACAGGAGCACATTACGTACGCTTGTTATTTCCCAAATAAGTTATAAAAAATGTTGCTTCCGAGGTTTTCCTAGTGTGTTTTTCACAATATCACTCAAGCTGTAACTTCTACTAAAAAGTTTTATTTTTCATGTCCAATAGCGACGTTCAAAACGCAGATACAGGGCACCGTACGCTTCATCATCTTTTGGCTCTGAGCGCTGAACGCCAGCGGTCCGCGAGTTCCGTGGCGCGGGTTTTGCGTCGCCCCGGGAGATGGCGCCACGCTGCGTGGCGCCTACTTAGGCACTTCTACACGCCGCGGTGGCTTAGCGGTTATGGTGTTGCGCTGCTAAGCACGAGGTCGCGGTATCAAATCCCGGCTGTGGCGGCCGCATTTTGATGGAGGCGAATTACATTCGTCTAATACAAAAATACATGCACTTCAGATGAATCAATACAACAACACCAAGTATTGTAACAGCAACAACAATAAATACGGTAGAAAGTGTGACAACAAAAACAAACTAAAAGAGGGTGATTTTACACACCTATAAGCTCTAAAATAAATGGCAACGCTAAAGACCACTACAACTCTTCAAGCACCCAAAAGTTAGTTTAGGCTGTGCAATCAGACTAGTAAAGAAATGCACGAAACACTGTAACAGAAGCAAAGCAGCATTATACCAATTTGAATCAAGCAAATTTGGTGCGTAAAACTCCAACTCAATTCATTCTTCTTTAGCTGGGCAGTGCGCTTTCTCTCCCTGGCGTCTTTTGCTGCCTGCCGTGCCGGCTTCAGCCAGTTCTCTTCTTCTAGCTGGGAATCGTCCATGTGGACCGGTTCACCGTATGCCTTGGTGTGGTTCAGTGGGGTGTGCCGTACGTCGCGAACATGCACTACACCCATTTTAAGATTGTGGCTAGTATCATGTCCAACCAATCTGCTTTGCTGGTTGCCATTTCATGCTTGCATCTACTCCCGATTACGGGAGGGCCAGCAATTTTTTTTTCGGTGCCCCGGAAATTTGAGAGATGCCAGATTTGCGCGTTATCGCTAAATCTGTCGCCCCGGACTTTCAGAAGACAGGAGCTTTGAAGTGGCCACGAAACTTTAATTTCACCAAGATCATAGTTATCGTATACGTTTCACTGTTCAGGAAAGATCTGTAGGGGCGTTTCGAGCTTTCTACAAGGCTTTTGGAAGGTCGGCTATTTGCGCACGTTGGCGTGCCCTTTGAAACAGGGCGGCTACATAGTTACCCAGCCAGCTTGATTTAATAAGGTGTACAATACATGCACTTTTTTTCATTCTTGCATTTTTGTATGCGTTTACGTAAGCTTCTCTTTCTGAATGTGAAGAAAATAGCAACAACAAGAAACCTGACAGTAATTTTCCGAGGCAGGCGAATCTCCACAGACATTAACTGAGCCAGCGAACGACACGGGCGTTGTTGCTAGGCCCTCCTCGTAATTGTGTTTCTGGCCAGCCTCTACATTTGTAGCCAGGAAAGAAGGAATTGAACATCAGTGGCGTCTATAACGCGAACAGGGCGAGAGCCTCTTCCTGCGTTACCTCCGCAACTCTACAGTTACAGCAGCTGAGCGAGAGTTGCGCAAGCACCATCTTATTGGAAAAGTTACCGCGCCAACTTTTTTTTTTGTAACGCTTCGCGTACACACTTGATCGCACGACGTCTGCTCGATCGAGCAGACGTGTTCGTACTGCTTCGTCTGTTTGATCGTGCCGGAGGAGCAGTACCTTTCTCAGTCCTTTGCTCTTTTGGCGTGTTTAGTTGCACAAGCTTCTCGCTCTTTTTCGGCGCCGCGAAATTCTGGCCGGAGTCGTTGTTTCTCGAGCGCACGTGCTCACCAAATAAGTGCAATTCAATAAGAAGCCAACTGTCGTGGTCGTGTTTGCGCGGTGTGCGTGAACAAAGAAACGGGTGACCCGGCGCGCCTCGGCAGTTTCACTTTTGTTGCACTCGCATTTCGCGCTGCATATGTTTAGGAGATGAACAGCTGCTCCGCTTGTCCCCAGTAGCACTTTCTCGCCGCGACAATTTGCTCGCGCGTCCGAGATTCCGAATCGCGTCTGTCGTTCTTCTGCGATGACGCTGCTCCTAGCGGCGCGGCATACTTGGTCATGACGGCGTAACGCAGGCGCCATATGTCAGCCTTTCTTTAAAATCGGCATTTTGTTCATCTACGGAGCTACGAGATCGGAGTCGTCTCATTTGTCTCGTTGCCCTATTGGCCTTCCCCCATACGAGCTGGCGGTAGCAGGCGCACCACAAGGCCGTATATAGGTTCGATTCCTGAGCTAGACGGCCGCATTTTCGATGAGGGCCGATTGGACAAACGCTCGTGTATTGCCGCGCCCCGAATAATCCGCGTGCTGCTGCCTGGCGTTAACCCCGTAATTTTGACTGTAATGTGATTCGGCTTAGTGGCATGTTCTCTTGGCTCGCCTGAAATAACAGCTACGAGCAGCAGATGTACTGTTTGGCGAAGCTCTTTTAAGCGTTTGGCAAATCTTAAAGGGACACTTAAGACATGTAATTATTAAGCTGAAGTGTATAACTATATCACCTTTCCGCAATAGCAAAGCGATCAATCTTGCCGTCGTGGCGGGGTTTTACAAATGCAGCAAAGGCTGAAAAGCGAAAGGCTAGTGGCAGCGCCGCTTTGGAGTTCCCGTAGCGGCTTGGCGTGGCGTCAGGAATTTTCGCAGCGCCTACTCTGGTATGGTTCATTGTTAACTGCTAAAGAAAGGCCGCATTGCACTTGTGAACGAACAAAAAGTATTCAATCTGGAAGCTGTCTGGTACCTTTCTTGCGCCATATCGGTCCACACGCAGAAGAAGGAATTGAAATCTGTGACGTCAGCTAGCTCATCGGCGCTGAGGAGCAAAATAAACTAATAAAAAATTTCGAGACTTTTTTTTTTTCGTTTTCTTCTGTCATGATCAACCGTTTTCCGCCAAATGAAGGAAAATGAGATTTCGCAAGGACGCTTTTCAGTGATTTAGCGTTGCTCTTTGGTGCGTTTTTGAGCCCGTTAATACCGGCCGTGCGATAGATAACCGCATTTTCAAACCCATCCTGTACGTTTCCAAGCTTGCCATTCTCATTAGGACGCTGTTATCTATTCTCAGTACGGTATCATCCGTTACATAAGCTTGCGAAGGAATAGCATAATCAGCAGGTCTCAAAAAAGAGATAATAATAACAATAATAATAATAATAATAAATAAAAGGAAAATTCAGCGTATCTCACGCGTAAGCGAGAATCGGTGATAAGCGAAGCTTTCTTTCATGTTCTAGTTTGCTTGCTTGCTCCCTGTAGTAGCATTTCGCATGCCCACTACGGGGGATTGGACAAGAAGCGAGTGGTTAACCCAATAGGGGGAGAAGGGGAGAGTAGAGAGAGAGATAAAACTTGAGAGAAGTTTATATCAGGATAAAGTTGAAATCCTACGCGAAATTAAAGTATAAAAACTAATTTCAAAGACATTCTCTTCACTTTTTCTTCTTCCCTTCTATGTGGCTCAACGCGCCTCTCGAAATTAACGCTCTATTTCCAATTCGTCCACTTTGTTTACAGTACAGTCGGCTGCTTCTGTTGCCGATTTATTCAATGCCCTGCAACTCAACGCTCCTCGCTTAATGCACACTTTGGTAGAACTTTGCTACGTTTACTTATTTCTCCACGCTCAGCTGCTCTTGTCGCCGACTTCCTCGCTTCTCGCCTCTTGTTCTGCTTGTCTATTCGGGCACCTGTCCGGCTCCACATGCCCACTTCCACATGCCCACTTCCACATGCCCACTTCCACATGCCCACTTCCACATGCCCACTTCCACATGCCCACTTCCACATGCCCACTTCCACATGCCCACTTCCACATGCCCACTTCCACATGCCCACTTCCACATGCCCACTTCCACATGCCCACTTCCACATGCCCTCTTCCACATGCCCACTTCCACATTCCCAGTTTCACATTCCCAGTTTCGCATGCCCAGTGGCCTAAGTTGTCTGCTCGTGGAGATATAGTCAGCGGCGAGAAGGGACCCAAGTCGTATATAATCGGCAAGATGGCAGCATCCAGCACCCACAAAATAGTTAGAAGAGGCAAAGAAAGCTTCGCTTTAAAAGACAGCTCACTCGTTTGCTCAAAACCTTCACTAAGGTGACTGTTTGGGCATGTTGGTAGGACATGAATGTTGTATTGTACAAAATAAAACAACGTTGCGAGTCTGCGCTCGTGTGTTTCGGTCTCATCGTCCTCCTCTTGCGTGCGAAAAGCTGCATTCGAAACCTTCGTTTGCAAGCAGTAGAACAAATGTCATTTTTGGGGGGTAACGTATACGGCGTTCTTGAGCGCGGAGGTTTGATAGTGCGAGTCTCGATCGTGATGAGCCAACTAGCTGTACGTGTATGACGGTGCGGCTTTGTTTAATCGAGGACGCAGTGCAGTGGCGCATGCACCGAGATTGCAGTACACGCGGTTGTCATTTCTCGGGACAGATGGCTCTCCGTCGCAGCAGCTGCGCCTGTTGCTGAGCGCGGGCCGGAGCAGCTGACGCTCATTCTCGCATTGCACGCTAGGTCGCAGTAGCACTTGGCGCCCGAGTTCAATGGACTGTAAAGAGCGCGCATTCGACGAAGGTCGTCAAACCTGGGCGGACGGCTGTAGGTCCCGCAGCGAGGCAAACTGTGTGAAGTACCTATACGAGAAGGATCGGAAACAACAACGACGACAAGGACGCTGTCGACAACTTTCTCGATATTTACCAGGCGGCTGTGATCGATCGCGGTAGTCGAACCAGCGGCGCCACCAAATCTCACTCACACTTTGTTCGAATGTCATCACCGCCCCTTGGTATGTCTAGAGAACTCACTTGCTGGCTTCAAAAAAGAAAAGAAAAAAAAAACCAAGGCAATTAAGCCGAAGCGTCGACTTATCCGTTTTGCTTTCCAGTTTAGTGCGGTGAGTGCGCTTCACTAAACTATCACGGCTAAGAAAACGCCGCTGAGCTTGCCGCGGTTCCTCCTTTAAGCGCTTGGTAACCGGGTGCTTAATTTTGTCAACGAACTTTGTTTTTTCGTGTCACGCTAGTATAGGCCTCCTTGGCATGTCTGCAAACTCAGCTCGCCCTTGCCTTGCCCTTTAGCTCGCAAATATTTAATGGTGCACCCCCGCCCTTCTCTTCTCCCTCTTGCACTTCAAAGTGCAGCTACGGCAGGGAGCTTAGAGGTCGGCGCGGATGCGTTCAGCTAACGGAACGAGCTGTAAAAGTTGTAACTGCATTTCCGCTGCAGCGCGTGCGCCAGCGTCTGCTGTGCCGAAGTTAAAGCGGCGATGTTTGCGTCATTGTTCGCTGCTTGCCCACATAAGCAAGAACCCTGTCAAAGCATCACGCGCTGCCTTAATGAATTCCCGTTTGTTTATTTTTGGCGCTCGGCGTGTCTGCTGACAACGATGGTGTAATCGGCCGAGTTAGCAACAGTTTGCCGACCGGTGCTGTATGTACTATAAGAGAGGCATCGTATGGGGCCTTCTCGTATCCTCTTCGCTGTGCCTGAGTTGTGAAGACTTGGACGTCTTGGGGCCTTGTTTGGTTTGCCGTATCGGATTAAAGATCACGACCCATGCACAGACACTACTTTTCAGAGTGAGCTGCTGCAGTTGAAGGTAACCTCGTTGGTGCGTTACGCTTCTGTGCGGGGAGATTAAAGGGGCACTAAAGACCAAAAAAAAAAAAAATGAGTGCAGTTGTACTAGTAAATTACCATTCTAGAATACCAAAGAAGACCACTGTTGGTGTGAGAGGATGAGCCGATAAGCCGCGAAAAACTTCTCTTTGAGCTCTTGGACGACGGTGTATTTTCCTAAAATAACAGCTTGGGCTTGTTGGTTTTCCACCCTGCTAGTCAAGCACTCAGCCATTGAAGCACCAAAAACACCGAAGAAAACATCGACCACCTGCTGTGCCACTGTCCAAGATATGCCCTAGAGAGACAAGAACTTGCCAAAGCTTTCCAAAAACTGGACAATCGGCCGCTTTCTGTGCAGGTGCTGCTGGAACACCGCCCCCATCGCCCGTCGGCCCATAAAGCGGTGAAGACACTTTTGTGTTTCTTAAGGACGACGGGTTTGTGCGACCACCTGTGACTATTAAGGCAATTTTTGTAAAACCACACGCGTCAGTGAACTCGCCGCAATTTCCATCTTTCCTTCCCTCCTCTCTCTCCCTGTGATCTTTGCTTTCCCCTTTCCCATTCCCCCGGTGTAGGGTAGCCAACCGGACGTTATTCTGGTTAACCTCCCTGCCTTCTTCTTTTGTCTTCCCTCCCTCCTCCCTCCACCCTGCTAGTAACAGCGCAAAATGTAGACAAGAGACGAGACAAGAAGACGCCACAAGCGCTGTGGTGCAGCGCAGCGCTTGTGGTGTCTTCTTGTCTCGTCTCTTGTCTACATTTCGCGCTGTTACTAGCAGGGTGTACCTTCCGCCGCACTCTTATGTCGTCACCAACTATTACAAACTATTATAAAACTGTCACAGTCGTGATAACCGACGCTGCGCGAACGCTTCTTGCCGGTGCGTCGTCATTCCTCCGAGAGCGCGGCTGTCCCAGCGTCGGCGACGCTAATAACGTATGAGTCCCATTTCCCCATTCTGCCGCCGCTCCCGGTCGTCGTCGGTGTACTGGCTCGCAGGCAGGTTCATCTAGGTGAAAGAGGAAAAGAGGGCGCAGTAACGCGATCCGTATGCCCCCCCCCCCCCCCTCACACACACACACACACGGAGGGCACCTTTCCTCCGACGGCGATTATCGGCGAGAGAGTGAGGACCTTGACTTCGTCGTCTCTTTTCCGGGCGGACCGCCTCGCTCCACCGGCCGCCACGGGGAAAGTCTGCTTCACCGCAGCGCGGACTCGTTCTCCCTCTTTTTCTTACCTTTTTCTTTTGTTTTGTCGTTAGAAAGTACTCGGGAAGGAAGTGCTCAAGTCCAAGGACCCCCTCCCCACTTCCACCGTCGCTAGCGTTGAGCGTTTGCGCTCGAACATCTTCGCAAGTGCTGCGCCTCGTAGTAAACAGCCCCATTTCAGTGGCGCCGTAACGCTTCGTCCTTGTCAAGCAGTGCAAATCTGTCATTAAGAGAGAGGCGTGCGCGGTAGCTGTTTCTTCGCCGTTTTTTTTTTTTTTGACTGCCCACGTTATTTGTGTTATTAGTGTTAGCGGTGAGCCATTAGCGTCGGGGAACATTAAGTGTGGAGCCTGTGATGCAACACTCGGTAGCGGAGGAAGAGAGAGAGAGAGAGAGAGAGAGAGAGAGAGAGAGAGAGAGAGAGAGGGGGGGGGGGGGGCTTGCTAACAAAAAGTGGCTCATCTTCAACCGTTGAAGGGCACGCGTTCCATCAAAAGCAAATAGCAGCCACATTCTCGCGCCGTGCCCGGGGGGGGGGGGGGGAGGAGCGAGTGAGAACTCATATATTGATTTCTATTGCGCATGAAGGCGCGTTACAGAAGCAGTTCACATGGTGATAAGCTATAATATTCGCTTGTCGTTGTCTGTGGCGGAGTTCGCGATGTTCGATCGGATTAATTGCAAGTTTGATAAACGTTACCCTTCTCGCGCGTGTTATTGGAGTAGTGTATAACTTTTCAGCTCACTCGACCGTCGCATGTTTTCTACGTCTCTGCTCTGTGTTAGAGTGCGTATTTTAGAGCGCAGCTCTTTGGCGTCCGTTCCTGGGTTTCGCGTCGTCGTCGGCGTCGTCGTCGTCGGCGTCGTCGTCGACGGCGTCGGCCTCGTAACCACCTCGCCTCCGCCGCCGCGCTCCGCCGCCGCGCATGCGCCGCTGCTCCGCCGCCGCGCATGCGCGCTGTCGGCTCTCCGGGCGAGGGAGGATGATGGAAGGGAGGAGGAGAGACTGTGGAGGAGGGCTGGCTACACAAATGGCTCTTTGGCGTCCGTTCCTGGGTTTCGCGTTGTCGTCGGCCTCATAACCAGCTCCGCCCCCCTTTCATCCCCCCAGCGCTAGCAGCGACCGACTGATACCGCTTTCGTGAGTCCGCTACCGCACTCACGAAAGACGTCGTGCACTTCCTGCAACTCGCATTAACCGTCCATCGATCCACACCGATGTTAGTAGTGCGGGACTTTAATGTTGACATAAAGACAAACAGCAATTTCCTAACACTTATGCGGGAGAACATCCCGTTCCTCTCGCTCGTAACGCGTCCCACGGCTGTGACAACCTCGCGAGGCACTTGTATAGATCTCGTCTTTGAGAATCAAGCATTGGTGTACCAAGTCGAACATATATCAGTCTATTTCTCCGACCACAAAGCTTCCTTCATGACTGTCAAGAACTGTTAATGGAGTCTTTGTTAAAGGAATACGTGTGAAAAATAAAAAAAAAATTCTGTGATAGCGCATACATGTGTTGCTCGATTTCTTTGCCTCAATCTATCGAAAAGGTGAAACAGCTTATTTGCTGCGCTCAAATTTCGCATTAGGAAGTAACGTAATCGTCGGTAATTTTTTTTATAATCGAACACATCTTTGTGATGAGCGCTATTGCTTGCTTATTGCGTCTCTGCTGTCTTCCTACCCTCCTACCCCCCCTCCCCTTTTGCTGTTTTCTTTCATCAGTATTGAATGAAAGAAAAGGCACGTAATCTGTTTAGAGTGGTTACGGTTACTACATTTTTTTACTCGTGCCTGCACAAAACCATAGATGAAATATTCGGGCGAGGTAAAGAAAGAAAAATTGGCACATTCATAATTATTTGCGCTCACGGCATCACTTACACGCGGGTGAACTCGGAGACTCCCAGAAAAGCACTGTGTGCGTCGATGTGGTTCCAGACGCGCGCCGTTTATAGAACATAAACATACATGCTCGCGCATACGGGTGCAAAGATGATCGTTACGAAAGCAGGAAAAAAAAAAAAACACGGAGCGTGCAGCTCTTGCGGCCTTGCAGCTGTCGCGCACGTCTGGCGTGCTTCGGCTGTTTCGTTCAGCGGCTAAAGTGAAATGCAGAAAACCGGCAACGCTGCGTGCGCGCGGTTTCGGGACGCGCAGCTGCGGTCGCAGTGGACGAGCACACTCCCCCACTCTCTCGCTCCGGTCGCAGCCGCGGCTTCTCTCGCTGTTTTACATGTGCGTGCAAGGCAATATGGCTGCGCGGGCAAGGACAACGCAGTCGGCCCCCGCCAGTGCCGCTATGAACCTGTACTCCGTTGATCGTGACGTAATTGTCGTACCGACTTACCGCAACGGAGAAGCAGTGACGTACACGGACATCGCAAAAATGTCGAGAAGCGGCCAGTGAGAATGTTAGATAATCGCGACCGGATATTCGGCGGGCCTTGTCACGCCAGAGAGCTGGAGTGCGGACGGAGTACTTGGGAAGTATTTGACATGCATTGCCGCTTCTCTTATAATGCGGATTCCACTTTTCGCCTTCTCTCTCCTATATTAAACAATCGAGTGCTTAGTTCGCTCAGCTTTCGGCAAAACGGTCACGGCGTGTAGGTTGCTAACAATGCGCTGGGCTGACATAACCGCGCATCGAGGATATCGCGGCCAATCATTGAATCAATCAATAAATTAATTCAGTCACGAGGTTTCGTTCCCAACAGTTTTGTTGGGCGACACCCAGGCCAAAAGGGGCCCAAGGCAGTGTCACGCGGTAGCCCATCCCTTTCCGATGTTGATGATATATACGGAGCTGTCTTGCTAACCACTCCCGAAACGGCGCTGCAATTTGCGAGCGTATTGAATTTGTCGCATTAAAACGCGGTATAATTTCACCATGTTATTTCGCGTTGGGGTAATTTCGCTCTCATATTGTGACTCTGCTACCTACAAGTAACCTAAGATATTAAGAAGGCGAGACGAAACATTCGATTAATTCAATGAGTGAATGCCAATGCAGATTTTCTTCTGGTGGCTCGCGTGCCAGTTTGTTTCCTGCTGCAAGAACGTGCGGACTCCTTCTTGAAACCGAATTCAGCGTCGTCGACGAAATGTGCGATTTCCTTCTGCTCGATTCCTTTCTTTCTTTCCTACGACCAACCATTCACGACTTACCAGTTCCGTTGATAAACGTGAATGGCCCCACTAAGACGAAGCGCGAAAAGGAATATAGCATTGGGACAGAATCGTGTCATTAGCCCGCGCCCCAGCTTTCGGCCTTTGGCTTCACAGATGGGAACGGCAGGGAAGCCTGTCGCGGGATCGCTGTTTACACGCGCAAGCAGCGACTCCTCCTCCATATAGGTCACACCGTATAGTGCGTTCACACGCGCCCGCTTTCTATTGTCGTCGGCGTGCGTGCCCGGGGCGTCGTTCTGCTCGATCGTCGACGCCGTTCGGGGCGCGCTCGAAAGCGACACCGTGTCGCCATTAACGCCGGCGACTGGGCCGTGACGGGAGCCCCCACGTGCGGGCGTGCGCAACCTCGGTTTTCCGTAGCCCCGGCGCGTGCGGGATGCGCGCGTGTATTGCGCCGCCACGGCGCGCTTAATTGCACACCCCAGCGCGATGGGCTATTAATAGCGCCACCGGGTCCCGTGTTTTGCCCGCTGCCGCTGCTCTGACGACGGCGACGCATCGCGGGGCGCGGCCGCACCTCGTCGTTTAGTCGCCGCGTATATACGCGACGCGGTCGCGACACTTTTTCCCGGTGTCGCAAGGTCGGCCGTTCGTCGGACCGCGCTGGTGACGCAAAGAATGAGGTGTTGCGCGAAGGCGCTCTCTCTGTATCTCTGTAGCGGTGGGATAATGTTCTTCCTGATGCGATCCGCAGGTCACTTGTTCTTCGTGCGCTGCTTGCTGAATACGCTTCGGAGAGCGGCTTCTTCAGCTTCTTGCGTAGCGCGCGGGTCGGGAGGGGAAAGGGGGAGGGAGGTATAACTGGATCGGAGAGCGGCTGTTGCAGTGTGAGAATGCGCTTCTTAAATTATAACGAATCCCGTGAGAACACCCTCCCAATAAAGGAATAAAGGAAAGAAGAGAATGAAAAGAAGAAGAAGAAGAAATAAAAATACTCTTGCTGAGGGGTGGGAGAAGTGCACCTGTTGCCGCGTGCAAGTTACTTGACTCGCCCGAGGCGGACGTCTGTGCTAATCTGCCGCAAGAAGGAATCGCCATCGGCATCCAGCGTTCCAGTGTGGTCGACAAAATGTGCATAGCGCGACCGGACGAGGACAGAGATAGAAACGAAAACGCACACAGCGCTGTGTGTCTGTTTCTATCTCTGTCCTCGTCCTTTCGCGCTCGCACATTGTCTCGTGAATCCAAGCCAACTGTAGACCGCCAGCGTGATTTAGCCTTCGTGTCGAGTTCTAACAAACCGGGCACCAAGCTGCTTTTAGCTTGCGCTGGGGCTTTTATGTTGAGAGGCCTCCTGTGGACACTCGCACGTCGTGTTTCGCAGCTTCGAAGACCTAACTGCGTTTTAGCTGCAGTCCTCTTTGTCGGTGCGCAGTGGACTTAGGTCAGACTGCGCGCAGTTTTGAAACAAAGCGAAATAGTAGTGAAGAAAAAACACGTTGCTGCGAACTTCTCGTCCTTTTTCTGATTAATGCTATCGGAGTTCGTTCTCTCGGCACTAACACGTGCGTTTTTCCTTGAACCGCTCGCGTTGGGCAAACCCAACGACGGTTCGTCCACGTTTGAGCGTCACGTATTCGCATTGAGGTGTTTTAAGTAGTCCAAGCGCACGCGTGCCAGTCTCGCAAATCTAATTAGAATCGCGTCTATATGGGCGCCTGTGAAGGAGTCACTGTTGATGCACTGACAGGCGCTATGCTTTGTACACTTTGTACGTTGCGTGCGTGGCGAGTAGGCGCGCACTTCGGGCTTGGGCAGCGCGCTGCACGCGTGCATTCAGCGAAGCGCGTTGACGCTGCGCTGCAGCTCCTCGTTCCCCATTTTCTTATGCAACAACCGTGTGTGTGCATGTGCGCGCTCGCCGGAAAGTCGGATGCGGATCTCTTCGCACGACAGAGGTGTTGGCTTTGCACGCGGTGTTGACTTTCCTCGACGCGAAGCGGCGGCGCGGACTCACGCAATTAGACGAATGTAGCAAGCTGTAAAAGAAAAAAAAAAGACAGAAGTAAAAAGAGAGGAAGACCGTATTTGAGGCACTCTGCAGCCTTGTATAGCACAAGGAGCAGTGTCAATGTAGGCCCAGCGTCGGCCTACATACATGCCCAATCTTTCTTTGTCGGCATGACGTTGACCTTAAAGTATAGCAAACGTACTGCTACGTGCAGTCCATTGCTAAAGGGAACATCCTAATGTTGCTACGTGTGCTCCACCGTTGAAGAGAACGCTCTGGTGTTCATCTCTCACTCGGCTGGCGTTTGTTAGCTGCAAGCGGCGTATGTCAATGTCAGGCACAGGTGCGTAGAAAGGAACTATCAACGACAAGTAATCTGCTGCAAAGCCGGGCTATAGCGTGCACTTGCCAGAGGAGCAAATCTGCACTACCCTCATGTGTTCCATTTAAATTTGTAGTAAAATTGTAGGATGAGTTGTACCATGGGCACTGCAGTAGTTTGTATATATACGTTCTTATTCACTCAATCACAGAATTTAAAGCAGTCTGGACGCCGTTTGATTCCACCAAATTAACCAGAACCCTTGGCCCGCGACTCAATCTTTGAGAGCCTTCGTATTTAATAACGGCTCTCGCGGCGCGCTCTGCCTGCTGCTGTGTGCAGCGTTGCAGCAGACTTCGTCGCCAACCGCTCCTTTAATAAATAAACTTCTGTGCCGCGCCATCTGTCGCGCATGTATTCGGTTAAGCGTGCCTGATTAATGAGCAGAGAAAGAAAAGCAGTGCCACGCTCTCTTCCCTTTCTCCCCTCGCTCTCTCACATACGACAAAGACGAAGGCTCGTTTCACATTTCCACCTTTATTCCGGGGTCGCCGCCGCCGAACTCGCTGCGGCAGCCATCGCGGCCG
This sequence comes from Dermacentor albipictus, assembly GCF_038994185.2. Lineage (NCBI taxonomy): Eukaryota > Metazoa > Arthropoda > Arachnida > Ixodida > Ixodidae > Dermacentor > Dermacentor albipictus. The sequence goes on from NC_091821.1 coordinate 335,941,218, forward strand.
GGCGTGCGGAAATAAGCCGCGCGTGTCTCTGAAATCTTAATCGCGCCGGAACACTCGGCGACCCGCGCCCGCTCGTAATGCCGCTGCCGATGTATGCCAGGCCCTATCCGTGGGCGCCGAGTGCTTTTCCATTATGAACGAGCTTTTTCGGGTCTGCCATCGCCCGAGAGAGAGAGCGCGTCTATACACCGCTGCACGGGTATGTCACAGTGCGCGCGCCGCAGGGCCCAGCACTCCGGCTGGTCCTTCGAGAGCCATGCTCTGCGCGGCGCGCACTGAGGGCAGCGTGGACTGCATTATGCAGCGCCGTACCCCCTCCCCCCCCCCCTCTCCCGCACCTGTGCTGTACTGCTGTCTCCGGGGGTGCGACGCGGCAGCCGGACGTAGGCTGCCTTGATGTCCTTCTCACCAACGGAGCGGCGGGCGAGGAGGACATCGAGGCACCCTAGCCGGACGTCGAGGCGTGAGGTAATCCTATTTACTCTTCTTGCCCGTTCCTGTACAGCCCCGTTGCTCTGGGACTGTCTGCACGGCTTTTGCTCGTGCTGTGCGCGACGTATATATACGTCTGCTCCGCGCCCGCAGTGTTGACCCGACGAGCGCTTGGGCCGGCGCTGCAGTCCTGCATTTGCGAGGTGGCGCGCCACAATAAACAAGAGTAGAGGTGCCGCGTTGTTGGGGCACAGGGCTTCACGTCTGCGAGTTGACATTAAGGGGGACGCCGGCAGGAAGTGGTAAAGCCTTAGCCTCCCTCTCCTCCCCCCCCCCGCCCTCTTATGTTTTTCTTTTTGTCTTCCTTTTTTTTTACAAGCTGTGGTAGCAACACGATCGTTAGTATAGTGGTAAAAATGCTTACTGTAAATGTTACTCGCTGAGAGCACCTAGTTCGGCGGGACGTTTACAAAGTTAAGTGGAATGAAAGCTACACGGCACAATAAATCATTAATTGTCGCGAAAACAACAAGCGTCGTCGAATAATAATAATACTGTTGATGCAATTCGGGCCTTATAAACTGAGAACTGACCTTAATTTCGTGTTTTATATTCACCGCTCATGAGTGGCTGTGGCATTTGTGCTGCTTGATACGAGGATAATTTGAAATTTACTTGGTTGAATCGTTTGGAGAAGGAGGCATGTGTATTATATTGGCTTACTTACTTAGTTTTAATTATTGCTGCTAGCGCTGCCCTGTCGTTGTTTTGACGATGTAGACACCTCGTGGCTCGGACGCGAAACACGATACATGCGAAAGGACTCGTTCTACGTACGTATATTCGTCGATCCTGCCATGGAAACTGTCTGTCTTCCCAGCTGATGGCTGTGTATAACCGACCCGATACCGGCCTCTTCGGGTGATCATGATCGTCGGGACCCTAGCTGTGTCCGGGCCTCGACCATAGCATTTCGGTTTGCTGAAATGAACGCAGCTGACAACGGACTGAAACCGACACTACCCCAAGCCAAGCGCGGAAAAAAAGAAATCTGATGAAGTGCAATGCTCAGCAATTGAAACGCAATACTCGGAGCTCGTGGATTCTGGCGTTCTTTCTTAAATTATTATTATTATTATTATTATTATTTTGTTGGCACCGGCCCGCTCTGGAGACACCGTGCTTGCACATCGAGGTATATGCGATGAAGTCGAGAGCCTCTGTGATGCGTTGGGACCGCATTTGGCCCGCCAGCGATCACCCAGCGTTCCCTGGTGACGCTAGGAGCGCCGCCGGCAGCCATGCGATCCGAGCAATACGTTTAAATAACTGAGCACTGCTCGTTGTGCAGCCACCAAATGCGTGCTTATTAATCAGTGCGAAAAAAAAACGGAAGACGAAGACGTAGGACACGGGACGTAGCGCTGAGCCGCGAAATGAATCCAAGTTAAATGAAGAGCAATATTCAGAAGTGCCTCCTCCACCCCCCCCCCCCCGACTCCCCCCTCCAGAGCTGGCGCATTCAATCGCCGTCTGCGCTTCGTTTATATTTCGGCATGCACTGCGGATTATTTTCTTTGTGGTATATGCTGATTGAGCGAGTGAGCAAATCGCTTCTCCTTCCTTAGCACCCAATCTGTAACTCTGTTAGGCCAATCTGCTCGATGCATTGCATGAACCGCCGAACTCCACTTTGTTTTTTTTTTCTTAATCTCGACTTAAATGTCGCGTACCGTGGTTTTGTATTCCTGCCTCTTAACCGAGAACACTTTCAGTTTTCTCGTTGTACATAGTTAACGGCGCTGAAACACCCAGTTCCTCTTCTATAGCCCAATGATGGATAACGTGGTTATATTATTAAGACGCGGTTGCGAATTAAAAAAGAACAATAAGTAAAAAAAAACGAAAGTAAACGAGCCACCTTCGTGAAAATTCAAGGTCACAGTCCGCAAACTCCATACCGACCGTTAACCAACTATTCCAACTTTCGAAGTTTTGCTCAAGCTCGGCCAAAGACCGCTACGTCGAGTTGATATCTTCCGCCACTGTTGCTACTAGCTACGGACTCGCATTTCACTTGTGAACGTTTTATTTGCGGTAGGAAAGTTTATGCACCTACTTGAGCTTGCCTCCCGTGGAAAGTTAACATTGCCCTCCGAGACGCGGGGAATATATTTCCTCCGCGTCGCATTTTTCTTCGCTGTCGTGGCCCACCTTTCACTTGAACGAATATATTACTCTTTCTGGTAGCAGCTGCATTTGCTTCTGAATCTTCTTCCGGGCCAACTTAAATGTCCGTACTTTTCCGCCTCGAGTTTCACCGTTAAGTTCATAATCTGCCTGTCACTGACGTTTTTTTTTAAAGAAACGTTTTCACAAGTCACGAAATAAGGCTAGGCTGGCATATTATTCTTTCAGAACTCACGTGTAAATTTGTTGGGTGGGAGTGGATTACTTTTGTTAGTGAAGAAAACGAAGTAAGGACTTCGCGTATTCAATTGTGTGCTGAAATCGCAGCACCGGCGACACCATAGTGTGTCGTCACGAATTTTTATTGTTTTGTTGCGCGTTCTGGCCTGTCCGGAGCAGTAAAATACGAGAAAGTTTCCACGCTGAGGTTTCGCTTGAATTCAGTGTGACTGTGCGTGCGCATGTTTTAATTATTATTGACAAGTAATTAACTAGTCTCATGCGCGCGTTGCCGCAATGGGTGCGTGACGTCGCAGGGAGGTAATGCGGGAACTTGAAGATGACGTCGCCACCCGTCTCTCACGTTTACTTTGTTCTCTCGCGCATCAGCCCTATAAGCGCTGTTTAAGTGCCGGAATTCAGTTCCAGAGATAACATTCCGTGCAAATTGCTACGCTTAAGCAATTCTATAGAAGTACTATCAGATCACCATCGATCTCCCCGATCATAATATACTGCATCCAAGGCAACGTTTTACAACTAGGCTAGACAGCAAAACTGGCCGAGGGAGGGAGGAAAGAAGGGAATTTGCAGTTAACAACTCGCCCAAATGTGCTCGTTGGAGTCCGGAACTTGGTTCCAGAAATGTTGCATAGAATTGAGAACGATGACCACGAGAAATGGCTTAAATTCTGGCTTAACTATAAGACACCTAACTACTTTATTATTTTCACGCTATAGCTTTCGCTACTTCACTGACACTTGTAGCTTTACCGAGACGGTCTGTCTCCCATCACACGCTCAGACTCGCATTTAATAGATTGGTCTCCCGTTAACAAACACACTAGTTCGATTTCTTTTACATTTTTATGCTGCCGCACAGCGTTAACCTCCTGCAACTGCGAGAGACCTTGAGAGTAGCGTGCGCAAGGATTTGTGACACAGCGCAGAGTGTCACTGCGTCGTGCAAGAAAGTGCAATAATCGTTCCGGTGTTTTCCTAGAGAGATGCTTTGTACCTTAGCCTAGAAGCTCCCGTGTTTTATACACACTGGCTGTCCCGGGCTTCCATCGCAATAACGTGTTGTCATTGAGGTCGTACGATTCTTTTGCCCCCCATTAGTTTCTGGGCTCAAATCGCCACAGCAGCAGCCCTTGACGGAACCGTCACCCGTAGCGACGCTCGAGATATCCTTGTAGTCAGCAAGTGCGAACAAACAGGACAACGTGATCTTATATGCGCCGACTAGGGTAAGCGAAATGATTTTTTTCTCTCGATGGCCTGCGGAGTTCCTTGATGAGCACATCTCCGGCGCGTGCCTCCAATTCGAGAATGCCCGGCGGTCAGGCCCGATTGAACGCCCACCGCACGTCACGAATCAGAGGCCGAGAGAAAACAACGATGGGAGCTTGGGTACAAGTGAACCTAACCTTGTCGTTAGTTTCGCCACGAGGTCGTCCTTACTTGTTCGATTCTTTCCTCGTTCTTTTTTTTTCTCTTTCTTTTAGTTAGTTTCCCTTCGCGCAAGCCGATGAGCCATATACCAGATGCAGCGCTCTTGATGGTCTTAGCGCAACGAACGAGGAAGCTCGTTCCCGCCGGACGGAAAGGGTCCAGTGGGACGGGCAGGTCGGTTATTGATGCGCCATTCCTCGTACGTGCTGCTGCTGCCGTCGTCGTCAATATCGCCTGACGCGGGAGACTGGACACGGACAGTCCGTACCCCGCCGTCCTGCGATCGCGCCGCTGCGCGAGGGGTCTTCTTGGAACTGGCCGCATATCCTGCGGTAGAGTTGCCGATCTCGTGGCGATGCAGTTAGCGTCGCCTTTATTGTGACCGCAGTCGTTTCGAAAGAGAGTAAGAGAAAAAAATGGCTGTGGCTTAGCTAAGGTTAAGCCCAGGATGCGAAGCATACTAGCCTTTATTTTAACGCGACAGCGTTAAGGAGCTCGTGTCGCAGAAAAGCCGGTGTCGTCGGCGTCGGCTCAGGCGTGCGGCGCTTGCTCAGGCGTACATTTCGTTGTCGCGCCGAACGCTGCGTTGCTCGACGCTCACCGCGTCCGATGCGGGGGGGCGACGCCGCGAGCGGCGGCGCGAGTTGGAGCCCCGTTTCTCCTGGACGCTGTTGGCGCGTCGGCGGCGACGAACGCGCTTAACCTCGGCTCCGCCAATGATCGCCTCTAATTGCGGTCATTCAACCCGGATCTCGCAAATTTTGGTACCATCGTCTCCGTGAAGATCAGCGGCACAAGTGGACACCACTTTCATCAAGGTGGGCCCATTTTTGACGAATTCCTGAGTGCTCGAAGATTTCGCCGACCGCCGCACCGCTAGGCCTAACGGCGGTGCGGCGTCCGCCAGCCCCGGCCGGAGACTGCCCGGCAATGGCGGCTCCGAAGACTGTGACTGGCTACGATCCTGCTTCTATGCAAGTCGTACGCATGGATACTGCTCAACTCGAGGACCTTCCACCATCATCAGAAGAAGAATATTTGGACGACATGGTCCGCATATGGCGACGCAAGCAGAAGCCTCACGTTCCGAAAGTCGCCGGTGCCGCCAAGCAGCAACAGACGCCGGCTCGCTCCGCGCATGCTGCGCACGGGGACGCGGCTAGCGCGACCTTGAAAGGCGGAGCCCGCAAGCCCCAATGGCGGCCGCAGCAAACGCCTCGCTTTGGGCGCGACGAACTCATCGTGGTGCTCAAGCCATGCACAACATTGGATCTGAAGGCGACCTTCGTTCCAGGCCAAGCCGGAGTTGCGGTGCGCAACCTCATACGTGACTGTGGAGAGGTGGACCTCTCTGTATGGCCTGTGTGGGATCAAAATGTGTTGGTGTGTGGACTGAACTCAGTGCCCGCCGCCGAGAGGCTCCTCGGGGACGTCATGCTGGTTGTCGGGGACCGCCAGCTCCCATTCCGTGGACACGCCAAAGCCTCGGGTGACGTCTGCAAGGGGGTCATCAACATTGACCCCAACGATACATCGGTCTCCCTTAAGCAAAAGCTGAGGTGGAGGCACGGCGAGATTCTCTCCGTGAGGAAACTGGGCGACTCTAACGTCGCAGTGGTCACCTTCGAAGGGAAGAGGGTGCCCCGTCAAATCTACTGCAGCGACCAGGGCATCCCTGTAAGACTTTATAAGAAGACGATCCCCGCCTGTGACTGCTGTGGCACGGTGGGGCACCGGGCTGACGTCTGCCCGAATCCACAGTCAGGACGCTGCGGCCGCTGTGGCTCTCAAGTGGCTACCACTTCCGAGGGCCCTGCTGAACATGAGTGCACCCCTCGTTGCCTCATCTGCGGGGGCAACCACCTCACCGGTGCTGCCGGCTGTATCGGCAAGTACCGGAAGCCTATCAAACCGAGGACTCCACCGACCAACGCCAGGCGGAAGTCGGCTCCCAAGCAGGCTCCGCCCACCAATGTCAACAACAGGCAGTCTACCACTACGACGAGCAAGTCTGGACAAGTCAAGACGAACGCGAACTACGGGACCAGGACGAAGGCGCCGACTTTCAACGCTGGGGATTTCCCGTCCCTGGGAAACGCCCAAACCAAGGTGAGCGGTTGGGTTAGGGCTGTCTCCGGGCCTCCCTCTCCCTTCCCAACCGAATCCGCCCTACAGCGGCAAAATGCTGAACTCAGGCGCCAGACCGAAATTCTAGCTAACAAAATACAAGAGCTAGAGGCAAAATTGGCCAGGCTCGCAGAGCCTCGGGCACAGGACGGGCCTTCGGAGCCCATGCAGCAAGCTGAGGTGGCAGAACAAGATGACAGGGCTTCGGCCACGTCAGCACTCTCTAGCGTCTCGCAGTGCTCGGGCAGCACAACTGTCGAACGCATGCCCATCGTAGAGCACCGTTTGGAAAATTTAGAACGCACAATTGCGGACATGCCAGGTAAAATTTTAGCAGACATCAGGGCTTCCTTCCGGGAACTCTGGGAACAACAGCTCCCGCACATTGTTCAGAGCATAACTCCAGCCGTGATTGACACTGTCCTGTCCGCAGTACAGGAACGGGCTGGCGTCCAATTTAGGAACAGCCGCTCTCGCTCTCGTTCCCCGCGACCGGATTCGCGTAGGCGAAAGGTGGTCACTCGTCAGACCATAGGCTCCCAGGAACACAGTCCGGCTGCCGCCTCCCCGGAGATCGTGGTGCCTCTGTCTGAGGTGCCATCGCCTTCGGGGAGTGGGCCTGCCCTTCACAATTAAAAACTACCTTCACTATGGCTATCCGACCCCAGCGGAAAGCCCATAATAAAGCCGTAGAAGAGAAATTCGAGATCATACAGTGGAATTGCAGGGGTTTTCGGAGCTGGAAGAAACGGTCGCACCTCCAGCTCTACCTGCAGTCCCTCGGTTCCGTGCCGGCGGTCCTGGCTCTACAGGAACCCGGCGCGGAAGCTAAATTCACTGGGTATAGCTCGTTTCAAGGATGTCCTACAACGTGCATCCTGGTGAACAAGGCGTACACCGCAGTCCCGGTCGATCTCGACTTGGAGATTGAACAGGAATACACCATGGTCAAGGTCCTGCCACTTAAGCGCCATTACCCGTCAATACATATTCTGAATATTTACTGCCCCCCGCACAAGCAGCGCGTAACTTTCAACGAAATCTTCTACCGCGCGCTCAAACTGGCTGACAAGGAACCTCTCGTGATTATTGGGGACTTCAACGCTCCCAGCCTTCATTGGGGATACCGCTTTGAGAAGGCCAGAGGACGCAAACTGGCGGAGCTAATATCCACACTTTGTCTCACGCTGCTCACGGATCCGGCATGGCCCACACGCGTGGGCAATTCGGTAACGCGTGACACATGCCCTGACCTATCTCTCGCTAAGAACGCTAAAGATGCCGCCTGGGAGAACCTGGGGGACTGTCTTGGTAGCGATCACTGCCTTCTCCGGATCACTCTTCTGGCGAAGGCGGCTCGCAAAAAGTGGAGCAAGGCCAAATTGACCGATTGGCATAAGTTCAGAATGCAGGAGGTACCTCCGTTGCTCTTTTCCAGCGGTTACGCTGAGTGGGCAAAGCAATTAAACATAATACAGCAACAACACGTTACGACAGTTCAGACTTCCGAAGACATCCCCGCAGTGGACAATCACCTAATGCACCTGTGGGAGGCGCGCCGAAGCCTTACCAAACGGTGGAAGAAGCAAACGCTGAATCGGAAGCTTAAGGCTCGCATTACCGAACTCACGGAGCAAGCCGCAGCGTATGCTGCCCAGCTCACGGACTCAAATTGGATGGAAAAGTGCAATTTGGCAGCGCGTCAAATGAGCTCGAGAGGGACGTGGCGTCTCTTTCGCAGCCTCATTGACCCCACTCAGACGAGAGGGGAGACGCAACGACAACTTCTGAGAGCTTTGCGCGGGTACCAAGGCACGACAGCTCAACTCGCGGACACGCTATGCGACAGGTATCTCTGCCGCATAGAGGACCCGATTGGGCCCGAGTACGAGTACGCGGGCAAGCCTAATCCAAATCTCGATGCCCCTTTTACATTCCACGACCTTAGGGCGGCTTTAGCTAAGATGCGCAGAGGTACGGCTCCGGGCCGTGATCGCATAACAGTGAAACTATTGGCGAATCTTCCGGACTCGGCCTGCCTTCACTTGCTAGAGTACATTAATCAGATCTGGGACGGGCGTCCACTCCCTCCTGATTGGAAGACCTCCTTGGTCACTTTCATCCCTAAGCCAGGCAAGACCGTAAATACCGACAACTTAAGGCCCATTTCACTGACTTCGTGTGCGGGCAAACTTATGGAGAAGATGGTTCGGGATCGCCTCTCTCCGTACATGGAGGCTAAGGGCCTCTTTGCAGACACTATGTTTGGTTTCCGCCCGCATATGTCTGCACAGGACGTCCTCCTCCAACTACATCGCGACATAATACGACCAGCAGCCATGCGCCACAACGACAAGGCCATCCTTGCCCTCGATCTTAGGGGGGCCTTTGACAACGTTCGTCACAGCAGCATCCTGGCAAACCTGAGCACCACGGATTGCGGGCACAAGGCATTCGCTTACGTCAGAGATTTCCTCTCGAAGCGTCAGGCCCTCCTTAAGATCGAGGACGAGGAATATGGCCCATACACCATGGGCACACGGGGCACTCCCCAAGGAGCGGTCTTGTCGCCACTCCTTTTCAACATTGCCATGATGCAGCTTCCACATCAATTGGCCCGGGTGGAAGGCATCCAACACGCACTTTACGCGGATGACATAACAATTTGGACTACCGAAGGGAGCGTTGGGGAAATGGAGGACCGCCTCCAGCGGGCCGCCTCCATCGTCGATAGTTATGCTATCCGCTGTGGTCTCCAATGCGCTCCTGCGAAATCGGAACTTCTTCACATTAAAACCAATCCCAAAGACAACACGAGTTTGCGTCTCTTTCTGATGGGAGGTCCTATTAGAGAGGTCGAGGAGATCCGGATCCTGGGTCTGTTCATCCATCACAGACTCAGCCCGGAATCCACTATCGACAAACTCAAACGCATAGGCGAACAGGTCGGACGTATGATCCACCGCGTTTCCAACAAACGCGGCGGGTTGCGGGGCAGGGACGCGCTTCGGCTCGCCCATGCCTTCGTAACCAGCAGGATCCTATACTCCGTACCCTACCTTCGAACTACAAAGAAACACGATGAACGCATCGACGCCATCATAAGGAAGGTTACAAAGCGAGCTTTGGACCTCCCGGTGGCTACCTGCAACGCTAAGTTGTTGGCTCTAGGTGTGCTTAACTCCTACCAGGAGTTAAAGGAGGCCCACCTTGTGAACCAATACACGCGACTCTCGCAGACGGTGTCCGGGCGCCACTTGCTAGACCGCTTGCACATACAACACGAGTGCATTCCAGAGGAGACATGCAAGCTTCCGGAGCTCTGGCGTCACAAGCTCTGGGTCCCTCCACTCCCGCGCAACATGGACACGCAGACACATGAAGGCAGACGAAAGGCGCGCGCTCGGGCTCTCGAACACCAATATGGATTAAAGCAGGGTGTATACTACGTTGATGTGGCAGGGCCGTCGCCCACAGGATTCTACACGGCTGCCGTAGTTCACCAGGACCAACGAGTTAACGGACTTTCCTACCGCGCTTTCAACTCCGCGCAGGCCGAGGAGGTTGCTATAGCACTTGCCGCCTCGGACCCGAATTCGAAGGTAATCATCACAGATTCGCGCAGAGCCTGTGAGCACTACCTGGCGGGCGAGGTATCACCTTTAGCCTACCGCATTTTACAGCGAGCCGTGAGGGAATCGGACCCCTCACCCAAACGCATTATTTGGACTCCGGGCCACCAGGGCCTTAGAGGTAACGAGGCTGCGGACGCGGCCGCCCGAGCGCTTACCCACCGGGCACCTCAACCAGACTCTTCCGGCTCAGAGATTAGACAACCGCTTCTGCGGTTCAGGGAAATTCTGGCAGACTATTGCGAACGTCATCGGCTTTTCCCGGTCCCTGCTAAGGGCCTCAGTAAGGCCGATGAACGAACACTGCGGCGCCTGCAGACAAACACCCTGTTGTGTCCTGCAATAGCAAAACATTTTGACCCAAAAGTTGATGGGCGATGTCCTCACTGTGGGGAAGTCTCCGATAACTTTCACATGGTGTGGGCATGTCAGATGAATCCGTCCCTTCCCCCCAACCCTTCCCCCACTAGAGAGGCATGGGAGGCAGCCCTACTCAATTGCTCGGCGCTGGAGTCCCAAAGGGCTCTAGTCCAACGGGCGCGGGTAGCAGCTTCGTCCAGTGGGGTCCCCGACTAAGGACTCCACCTATGTAAAGGGCCATGTTCGGCCTGCAAACTCTCAATCCGTTGAATAAACGTTTTTCATCCATCCATCCGTTTCTCCTCTGTCGTGACGTCACGGTGTCACGTGGTATTGAAGGAGACACCGCCGCGCCTGAGGAGCTGGGTTGAGCTCTAGTAATATGCTTCGCATAAAACGGAAAAACAATAAGAGCGGGCCGCATATGATTATGGCCTCGCGAAAATTCTCGTCTACGACCGACCGGCGTTGGCTGCGCGCGCGCGATGACGCAGCCTCGACGCTCAACTTTCTCGGGCAGCCTCGATCGTCCCCCATCGAGGCGCCCGCGCTGACACCGAAAATGTCGTTACGAGCTGTCTTGCAACGCATGTCTGTGTACGCGTTATTGTGCGCGCTGACAGCGAGAGAATGAGCAAGGTCAATGCGTCTACATTGATGCACTTACTTTTTTTTCCCTCGGTATTTGATTATACTGCCGCCAACACGCTCGCCGAGCCTGCTGCGAAAGTGCAGAGTTGACAGCGCGGTCGCAATACTACTCGCACAGCGTGCATGTATAGAACTCGAGGATTAGTGGCAATGCCTGCCGAAAAAATAACTAGAAAAACTTAGAAATTGGCAGCCACGGTCTGCACAGCTCAAGAGAAGCGCACGTTTCCCCCACTTAACGATCTTTAAAAGAGCCAAGTGAGGCATCAGGAACCTCATTACAGTATGTAAGAGTACGTTAAAAAATGAAAACACCGTCTGAATTTTTAAAGTCATGACAATCAGCAGCTGTAGAGTAAAGCGCTGGCCTATACCCGCTGCCAGTGGCTGTGGCATTGCGCTGCTGAGCTGGATGTGGCGGGTTCGATTCCTTCCGCGGCAGTTGTGCTCCCAAGGAATCGGAAGGCCAAAAAAAAAAAAAACGCTCGTGCACCGTGCCCGGGCACGCGTTAAAGAAGCCCCAGATAATCAAAATTAATCACTAATCACTAATCGCTCCCTCCTTTCCACTACGGCGTGCCTCACAGTCAGGTCGTGGTTTTAGCACGTAAAACCCCATAGTTTAATTGAACATTTTTTTGAAGCTCTGGTCGAACCCATATTTAGTTTCCCTATTCAGATTCGTGCCGAACGGGGAAGAAAAAAAAAATCTTTCAGCAACCGCGTATGCAGTCACTTTAACAACTTTCCCAATGAAAGCGCATGTCAAGCTCTAGCGACTGATAATCTCAATACTTTGATTTATACCCTCGAAATATATAGAGTCGAGGCTAAAAATAAGTTTGATTCGGCGAAAATTTCATTTGTTATATCCGATATCTGTTATAAAAAAATTACTCACGTAAATCGCCATGTACAAGCCAACAGTCGACTACTTCCGTAACAAGCACGGTATCGAACAACGCCTAAAACTTAAAGATGCACAATTTCACAGACGTATAAGGAGGAATGAGCTTACTGCTTGTCTTATCAAATGTTTCGGCTTTCTAACATTAGCGTGCATATTAGGCGCAGTGGAAAGCAAAGGATTTACGGTGGGTTGTCACATCAGTAAATCAGTGAGCCAGTCAAACACGACATCTTTAACTATACTAGCCCAGCGTCTTTCTATGAGAGCATTTCAACGTTGCGCGTGCGTGCACTTGAGTGTAAAGCGAAGTTAGACCCTGAACCGAAGCTGCCTCTTGACAAGAACTTTCACTATAACTAGGTCGCCAGTTCTGAGTGAGTGACTCCGTAAAAGCATTGTGACAAGGTTAAACGTGGACGTCGGATATCATACCATGCATCTAACTTGTATTCTGTGAGGTCGTTTTATTGGCTTCGAGTCTACACATTTCTCTCCTCGTCGTTGACTCTCGACACGAAAGAAGTCCACGCCTGAGGCTGGAGGTGGCGTTGGATAGCTGCTGGTTATGTATGATGGGAGAGGTGGATATTTCTCGGTTATATTCAAGGTGACGCGGTATACACCCACAAAGCAGAAGGTCGGACGAACTTTGCGTGCTTGTCTCAGTGGCCGATATCTCCAGCCGACAGTTCGCACCTGTATAGTCGCGCATGGCTACGAGCTGTCTGATCGTGGGCCGGCACGCCAAACCCGGCAGCCGCGCCCTTCTCCATGCCCTGCGATCGGCGTGTGGGTGCCCAGGTATGTCGAGGCTATATTTATGATCGGTCTCGCCGTTACTGCTGCGCCTGACGAATGGAACGCGTGGAAAACGGACTTGAAAAACGGCGTGTTTCGAATCGTATATGATCGCTTACACAGGTTTCGTTCCCGCGACTCCTTCCCCCCCCCCCTCTTCAATATATATATATATATATATATATATATATATATATATATATATATATATATATATATATATATATATTTCTTTTTTTTTTCTTTCTGTCTTATCTGTGGTCGAGAGCCGTCTATTATTTAGGCCTTGGCGCGACGTCAGCTGCTATTGAGGTTCCGTGAACGGCATATTCGTCGATTTCATGCTGCCATCGTCAATGACAACGCTACTGAATTTTCTTCCGTATTTATTGATAGCTGTCGCGCTGTTTCGTCGTATGTAAGGTTATTATGTATGTATGTATGGTTATGTTATTCCGCCTCCATCACACGCTTCCGTGCTAAATTTGTTTCAGAATCTGTTTTTAAGACGAACGCCTTAGGTCGCTCGTTGCAATGGCTGATACTCCAAAAAAGGCGAGGTCTAGTCCAGTGATGCAAAACATGTCAGGAGTGGCTCATAGCCCCGTAAGCAAGCAAATATGCAATGGCTAAATGAATGAAGAGACCAAAGAAAGGAACAATGAAGGAAAGAAAGAGAGAATGAAAGAAGGAACGAAAAAAAAGAACGAAGGAACAATGAAAACAAGAATAAAGAAGAAATGAAAGAAAGAAAGAATGAAGGAACAATGAAAACAATGATAAAGAAGAAATGAAAGAAAGACGGAAAGAAAGAACGAAGGAAAGAACGAGATAACCTTCAGGTAGAGCATTAGTCTTGTGGAGGTCCACCTACAGTGCCGTACGTTTACGTCAAACTGCGGCTCGTTATGTCTTGCAAGAAGTCTGACCCCTCCGATCGTATAACTTAATACATTACCACGTACGTGTGTAGCTGGCTTTCTCTTTCGCATGTTACAGGAGTGTAACATGCTAGCGAATTTTTATTACTTTATTATGAGGCTGTTGTTATAGAACGGAATGTACGAGAAGAGGTCCTGGAGTCGGAGACTGAATTCTGACCTCCTCCTGTATATTTCATTCTGCGCCCACCTGTGTACTTCGTATACCTCTTGGCTTACGTGTTACACTATCAGGGCTTCATTCCTTTGTGTCGTGACCCTCGTGTTGTGACCCTTCCTTAACGCCCGTCTCTAGGCCTAATCTCCTAAAAGGTTTCCTGCGATCTTGATCGGAAGCGTGCGGCACCAACAACGTATAAATGCCGCGTGCTTTCCAAGCGAAGTACCTCGAAGGCCCACGTTGGCTCCGAGGGACGCGATCCGGAGCGGGTTCGTGTGTTTCCGCGCCTGTTTCGGATGGACCCACTGCGCGACGGAGCTCTCGTCGAATCACGTTTTCAGACCGGACTCGTGGTCCGAGTCACGTCGCGACCGCCCGGCGTGAGGCCGAGACCGTCGTGAACGCTGGCGCGAAGCAATGCGCTTTCGTCGCGCGGCATCCTCATTTGGGGCCGCCTTGGCGGTCGGCTGAGCTAGCGGCGAGCTTCGTTCGACGTGCGGCACACGCAAGTATGACGAAGGAACCAACGACGTTTTTTTTTTCTTGATCGTTTAGAAGAACAGAGAATTGGGAAAGTTGGTTAAGATTCACGCTTAGGGAAGCGCAAGGGACGAAGACCGAGAAACCGTGGCGAGAAAAACGGCGTTAAATAGCAACTGAAACTTTATTGCGAAAGACAAGAACATATAAATATACACCAAGCGCATCGCGTGAGTCGCAATGAAAAAGTCAGCGGCAAGAAATGAGGCCGACAAGAAATTTCATTGAATTGCAGAAACCCAGGCAGACAGCAACATATGGCGGTGGCAGATGTTTGCCGTCTCTCCCTCTCCGTCCCTCGCTCCACCGCTCAACTGTGGATGTTTTACGAGACCAAAATGATTGATTGAGTAACCGCTTCGAAACACGTAATGCCAGCGGAAAGTCGCACTCCAGCTGCGTGTGACAGATTGCGCTGTTTTCTGACGCACAGTGTTTTGGATTTTTTCCGGCGTATTGGATTTGTGAAGCCCGAGCGTGATCTGGCAGCTCTTTCATCGATTAGGTGGCTGCTCCAGGCCGTGAAAAGGGATTCAGCGTTATTCGATCCTTACAGCATTGGGCTTATCTAGATCCACAAGTCTTTACGCTTCGATGCCTGGCTCGATTAATGGCTCGGAATTTCCTTTGATTTGCTTTTTGGACCGCGATGGAAGGTTTAGAAGAGGGATACTGCGCGATACCAGAGTAAAATAATGGAGAGTCCAAACCAAAGAAAGCTTGGCTGAAAGCTGGCGGGCCGAATTAATAATTAATTCTAACGCAGTGCAATATGGGGGATCGATCTCTATGCTCAAACTTTCACTTTTGCGTTACCTTTAGCTTGCAGTATAATGTTAGGTGTTGTGACAGTGAATCTCCCTCTCCCATATAGCAACGCTATACTGCGCATGTCCCACGACATTCCCACTGAAATTCTCACCGAAACTCTCGCATCCACCTCAATTTGCGCTTCTCTAAAGCTCTTGAATCGATCCACCGCGAACGCTTTGTTCGTGTTTCGGACTCCCCCGAAAGCCGCTTCGTCTGCGGAATATATCTCGCCGTAGCTTTAGTCGCGCAGATGGCAGCATCAGCGGTCGTTTGTATTTGCTTATTCGGGTCGAAGTTATCACTAGCTCAAGAAAAGAATTTCTTGCGAGTTTCCTAATGGAAGTTTAATCCCGCTAAACGGCTTCTAACGGAGCACGAGGCACTCAAGTGTCCATAAATATGCTTCAGACATTCAGGGTATTCTGGTGGAGACGCGCGCGCCCGTTTAGATTCTGATATAAATGCTGCCGGCACTTTGCAGCTGAGCGGGATTCTTAGAAGGAGCTGCTTAGCCCAAATGGCGCCGCTCCAAATGCATTCGCGGAACGGAGCCTCGTATAAGAGAACAGAAACAAAGCGTGCAACGCTAGCCAAGTATATATAGTGGCGTGCGGCCATTGCACGTTCAGTCGTTAAGGGGGTCTCAGCATGGCTTAACTCTGACACGAACCGAAGCTTCTGAGAACGCTATCAACCAGGCGGCAGTTGTTAAAGTTAGCTCACTCGCTAGAGTCTGTCCACTGCGATCGTTCAGAAACGGAAAGCACACAATACATCGAAAGTCACGGGAGAGTGATGTGTCCGAAAGAACGAGGCCGTGACAACGATAGCTATACACCGCGGCGTTCCTAATGTGCACTAAGAATCGAAGGATCTTCCGTGGTATCATACTGCAGCGAGCATTAACACAGGCGTCTAACAGCATCGCCATCACTCTTGGTCGGAGCGCCACTTTCTTCACGTTTGTCGCTTTTGCTTCATCCTCCTTCGTGTAGCCAGTTTTATTTATGGCTTTTGGCTTCGCTTTGGTTACTTCATATCACCGTTTTTTATTGATTGTTTATTAACGTTTTCTCTTTTATTTATTTTACCCTCTTGTGCATTGCAATGCGCACAGCAGTGGCTGCCTTGTGTGGTGCTGCTTATTTCAGCACTCTTATTACGCAGACATTCTAGCTTATTCTTTATAGCAGACATTTATTCTAGCTGACAGTAAGATAAAAAAATGGTGGCGACCATTGGACCATTAGTTCCAGAACGGGTGCCAAGAGTAGGGAAGCGCGGTAGAGTATGGCAGAAAACTAGGTGGTGTGATGAAATTAGGAAATTTGCAGACGCAAGCTGGAATCAGCTACCGCGCCAGGGGTAATTGGAGATCGCAGGAAAGAAGGGGCATTCGTCCTGCAGTGGACATAATTATAGACTGATGACTTCGCAGACGTCTTAGCGGCCTAGTTGGTTGAGGGCAATGACCAACATTTGAAACCGGCGAAGGTGCCTGATCTTTTCTTTTATTATTGTTATTGATAGGCATTATGACATCCTGATTATTGGTGTGCGTGCGTGCGCATTTCTGCGTTAAGTGAAAGCTCACGCGCTGTTTGTTCATGACTGGAGTAATGAACACAGCGCAGCGAGAGAGACGAGAGGCGAGAGTGACAAACGACAGGGCACTGGATGCCCGATGAGCGGTGACAAAGAAAACGCGTAGACGACGGAAGCCGCGGTCGTTTTTCATTGACTCTTCTCGTCTCGTCCTTTTGGCTCGATTTTGTTGCTCAGACATACATACTTCTACCATTAATCATCTTGCAGAGCATGGAGATACAGAGAGAGACAGAGAGAGACAGAGAGAGAAATAGAAGAGAGGGAAGGCAGGGAGGTTAACCAAACGCACGTCCGCTTTGCTACCCTGCACTGGGGGAAGGGGGTATGGGGGTGGAGATAGAGAGATAGAGGAGATAGAGCACAGTTTCGCGCACATTTGAAGGTTTGCGCCGAGCCTACACACGGTTGCCAAGACCTGTTGACTTGAGGTACTTCAACGACGCTTTCGTGCCTTTCTGTGCCATCGACGCGTACGGCCATGGTCCAAGGATCTTCATTTCCCCAAATGGTCTAGAGTCCAGCTGCTTCAATGCTGTCTGGAGAACTTCACGCTCGACATCGTACTTGGGAAAGAGGCGTAGGATGTGTTCAGTCGTTTCTATGGTTCCACACGAGTCGCACATGGGCGTATTCCCCATTCCAATGCGGAACGAGTAGGCCTTCGTAAATGCCACCCCGAGCCAGAGGCGGCACAATACTGCCGCCACAGAGCGGGAAACTTTTGGTAGCACTTGGATACCTTTAAGGGTAAACCTATGAAGATCACACTTCAGGAGCTTAGAAGAAGACCAGTATTTGTGTGTCATAGCTTTAGCCACGACATGCGGAGCACGGACGAGTACGCCGATCATACGGTCTGCCTATATACGCTGCAGCGAAACATTTTCTTTCTTTCTTTCTTTCTTTCTTTCTTTCTTTCTTTCTTTCTTTCTTTCTTTCTTTCTTTCTTTCTTTCTTTCTTTCTTTCTTTCTTTCTTTTCGTGTGAGTGTTCTCGCGAGTTGCTAGGCTTTTGTCACATTGGCCGTGGCTGCAAGACGGCATCATTGTAAGCGATTGAGAACTCATGACCGACTTCATTCACGACGGCCTTCATCCTGGTCGGATTGTGATAAGACTTACCGCGCATAATATTGCGCCAGCCATCGCGTCGCTAGTTCTTATTGTGAGTGACACTGCATTTTTTTTCTTTGTATAAAGAAAGTAACTATAGTTGTCCTAATTTTTATTATTTTCCTTCCCTTCGTACAGATAGTGTCCTCGATTCGGCCGCAAGCCTGTTCGTGACCTGGATACTTTGGGCATCGTGATTATATCGGTTTTGAGCGCGTCCAATAGAATGAACCTGAGATGAGCATGCCGGCACAGGGGTACAGCTGCAGGAGCACCCCTTCTTTGCCTACTTTTCCTCGACTTTCATTTTTTTCTCATATTTAACATATCACACCGTTTATCGCTCACTTACAGCATACGAAATGAAGCACATGCTATTTAGGGAGCGCACAGTCCGGCCTCGACGTCAGAGTGTCCTGAACGCGAGGGAAATTGAATCACGGCGCTGATGGTTGATTGCGCAGCGTAGGTACGTGCCTCGCCGGGCGGCTCATTCACGTGACCTTGGGGGGAGATACGTGTATAGACAAGAACGGCACCGAGAGCGGCGCTGCTGCGCCGGCGTTGAGAGCGCCGCATGCGGAGCAAAATTCTATTAGCCGGTGGTACCCCTCTCCCATCTCTCGTTCGCGCCGCCTTGATTGCCTCCTGCACTGCGCGTGTTTGGGCACGTTTCGCGCCGCGCGCGGTGTGTGCGCGTGGACATTTTTCCTTCGAAGGGCGGTGTACAGTCTCTCTCACATTTAGGGGAAAACTCGAAGCGCAGCAGCTCGCGCAGATGCTCGAGGGGCGGGATCTTGAACGGCGTCGTCTGCTACGGCGGCGCACGCTGGCCGCATTGTCGAGAAACGTTCTACTGTCAGGTGCAGGGCGCTGATCACATCGTTACTGCGTGAAAGGAGCCGGTATTCTTTGCTAAGCGTTGCGCGACGCCCACTGATACGCCTTGAATGTAAGTTCATCGCTGCATGGCAGTCATAGACGACGTACTGATTCCATACATTCTTGACGGCCCGTTTCTGGAAGGCGACTATATATTCTAACGCGATAGGACGCCGATCCACACTGCTCGTGCTGTGCAAGAACTGCTAGAAGAGCGCGCAGTCACTCTCTTGGAGCGGCCGCCTCAATCCCCGGGCGCCAACATCATTTAAAATGTCTGGGGCTCGTTGAAAGTATCGCTGGCGCAACATCCCCTCTATCAGTCGCCCGAGGATAGGCTTCGATCCACCATCGTCAGTGACTGAGACGTGCAGCGAATGAACACATCCCTGATCAAGTCATTCTACACTTCACTGCCTTCCAGGATGAGCGCTGTCATCGCTGCCGCTGGGGACATGACGAGATACTAACTGAAGTTCCGAGCGTGACGTGTCCAATTCCCCACCGGCGGGCAGGGTCTGTCTGGTGTAGCGAATGATTATCGAGAAAAATCACTTCCAGCTCATTAGAGAGTTTTAGCCCAGCGGGTTTACGGCCAGCGGAGCGGAGCGGTCTCCACCGTTGCGCCAGCGGAGCGGCGCGCGAAAAAAGAATTTTAGCCCAGCGGATCACCCGCTCGAGCGGGGTAAAGAGCGGGGAGCTCTGCTGCCCCACCTAGTGGTTCGAATAGGAATTACTGAGAAATGAAATTGAATTACGCTTGCTTTTATTATGCAAGAAATGTTGAATAAAGATATATTACATGTTCTCAGTGCATTATTTGTTAATAATGTACTGAGTATTAATGTACGGGTCAGCGCGGCAGTCGCCGTCTTCGATGCAGAACTGCCGGCGTTCATGTTCGCGGCTGCCGTCTTGCATTTCCCATACACGCCCGCGCGCCCTTACGCACGCTCGCGCGCTGCGTATACGCTCCGCTGGGGAGTGCTTTCCAGCGGGCGTAAACGCTGCTCCGTAAAACCGCTGGCCGCCTCAGCGTGGTGCGCATGCGCAGTCGCGTCTCCGCTCGCCCGCTCCGCTCCGCTGGCCGTAAACCCGCTGGGCTAAAACTCTCTATTGTCTGAACCTAAAACGTTCATTTAATCGTGTCCGTTTGTTTCACCGTGTTCGACTCCCATTGTTGAGTGCTTTGTTTTCCTTTCGAGTCAAACAAAGACTGAGCACGTTGCGCGCACATCTTGGTGCGTTTTGTCGCTGCTCATTACGGTAGCACACACAGTGAAGAAATATACGTGCACGCGCTCAGTACTCCGGCCCTTCGAAATTACAAATGAACCATGTTGTCAAAAGAAGTTTGTGGAACTCCATTAGCGCCAATGAAGGATCAGAGTGTGGCGACGCACAACGTTTAGTAAAGAACATCATCTCAGTTCCCGCAGTACCGATGAAATCGGTGCACTGCCCCTGACAGTACCACGCTTCCCGAAAATGCGGCCAGCGCGCGCCGCCGTAGCAGACGACGCAGATCACGACACCGCCCCTCAAGCGTGTGCGCCTGCTCGAGCTGCTGCCGCCGCACGACTCCATTGCTTGCCGCATCGCGATGCAATACGTTCCGAGTTTTCCCCTTAGTGTGAAACAAACTGCACACGCTATATTTGCCTTTAAGAAGATCGGTACGCTTGACGATTATTTTTATGGCTGCAATGCGGCGAAAGGGCAGCGTCTGCTTAACCATGTAAGGGACGCTGAGCAGGTAATTGGAAACGACATCGTATGTGCCGCCGGAAAAATCGTCAGCACATACGATGCGGCACATACATACGGCACCTACGAGCTAAAGTCATTTTTGCAGTTTCTCACATTATGTTTGCTACAAATCCGTGTTGTCTCTGATGGCGACAACGGACTTCTATCGACACTGTGCGGAAATAAACAAGATATATCGCTGCATAGCACAAGTACGACATGCGCACACAACTTTAACTAGTAAGTCCCCTACAATATGGAATAGAGGCAGCAATGTAGACAGCTTGGTCATTTTTTAACAGTACTCAAGAGACGGAAGTTGAAAGTATTATTAATCATTCCTGCTTCAGCAATGCCGGCGCGACCAAGACGCGGGTGTGTATCGTCCAGTAACCCGATCGATCGGTGCAGTGGTGAAGCGGGAATGAACTCCGGTCATGTTCAATGCATCATGCACATATTCAATTTCTCGGCACCCGTGAACTTCGGCCACTGCTAGCGCATACAACAGACGTGGTTTCCATTCTTAGACAGCGCACACACAAACGAAACACGAGAAAGAAGACAGGACAAGCACTCGTTGAACTTAAAGTTTTTGTATGAATAAAAGGATTATGTACCGAGTAATTATTAATTTCACGTGGGTTAGATATAGAAACCGTCATACACTCAGGAGTGATCAATAAACGATCTCGCTTCGTTTGCCAGATGTTTACTTCGCTCGGCGCACCGCAGTAATCCATGTCTGTCGTCTGCTTCTTTCGTACCATTTTCTTGTGAATCGGTATAATTTCACTGGTGGCATCAACCTTTTCATGTTTACATTGTTGTCGTGACAGTTAGCAACACAATAATAATTTCCGGTCATCCGAAGAGGCGCCGTCGCAAACAAGAGACGTTTCGCGCGCAGCGCGAACTGAACGCGGGCGCGACCGCGAAGGGAAGCGGCGACGGAAACCTACACCTTCTCGCATGCAGCGCGCGCGAGAAAGCCTTCTCGCGTGCAGCGCGCGCTCAGCCTGGCCTCCTCTGGCTCAGCGCGAGCGAAGGGAACCGGCGGAAGCAAACCCCCGGGGGATTGGAAACCGTGCCGCCAGGGGAGAAACGAGCGCTGGCGTCTCGGGCTAAACTTGGCGTGCGCTCGTCTATTGTCTTCGTGTGCGGAGCACGAACAGAACACTATACCTAAAGCTCTGCATTCTGCATCCGACCGTTGCGAGTCTCGTGAGAAGTTTGTTGGGAACGGGATTTTGTATTTTATTGCGTTTTTTTTTTTAGTTTTGTTCTCCAGGCTGTTCTTTCTGGTGGTCGCGTCGCGTCTTTGCGCGCTGCTCGCGATTGGTGTTTCGCCGCCGACCGAGCGATGAACGTCATAAAGTGGGGGAACGACGTGAGCGTTCTCGCCTCGGTTATTGCGCCTGCAGGTCTTCAGAGCATGGTCGTGTACGTGGCCGGGGGACTTGCGCGGACCGTGCACTTGGTGAAGGGCCGCAGTTTCTCCCAAGACACAAACTGCAGTGGCAGCGATAGACACTACAGTGCTTCGCGCATATTATTATTGGTACTATAGAAAACGTATGTGCACTCGAAAGAGATAAGAAATTAAGGAGCTGCTTGCAACTGCCACCGGAAAGAGCCACAACGCTTGCGTACTCTCTAGGAAGGAGAGGATAGAAGCAGAGCACTGGGAAGATATCGTTCGCGGAAAACATTAAGCACGTTCTGGGCTTTTTCTTGCTAAAACCATGATCTGATTATGAGGCACGATTGTGAGGCGCAGTGGTGTACTCCGGATCATTCTTTAACCTCCCGGGGTTCTATAACATGCACAGACTACACGGTACACGAGTGTTTCTTTATTTATTTATTTACTTACCGCACCCGTCTGTGGGCAGCCGTAAAGGCTGGGATCGAACCCGCGAGACCAGCGCAATAGCCATTGAGATGTCGTGGCGGGAAGCAGAAAGCATTGGCCGGGGTCTTGCGAACAGTCTATAGTTTGCAGAACCGCTGTCCTTGCTTACTTATCCTTAATTCCTGTCTCCTTGAGTCGTATTTTGAACGATTCTTCTCATTTTATACTTCGTTCTTTTTTTTTCGCATTCGGCATTGGCCCGCGCAAAGCCGCGCCTTTGTTGTCAGTACGGTCGACCACTCGGTCACAGGTGGGACACGAAATGAATAGAATCGGATGAAAATTATTTCTACAAAATACTGCGCCAGGCTTTATCGGATGAAAATTATTTCTACAAAATACTGCGCCAGGCTTTATTGTTCACCGCGCGCGGTGACCTGGGTTCACAAGAGCGACAGCTGGCTTTTGTCGCGAACATTTATTGAGAGAATTGGTATACGTCTGCGAATGTTTCTCAAGGAATAGTGTATATTGTACACTGATGTAGCCTGTGGACTTGCAGCTTTAAACACTTTTTTTTTACTAGCGTGTGTATATTTTTCGCGAAAAACCCGTCGAAAAGTGTGCGGACTTCAGTGTAGACCAATGGGATAACGCTTGTCAACGACCTTTTCTTAATATCGTCTGCGTATGCATCTGCGTCTGCGTAAAAAAGACAGTGTCCACGATAAGGCGAAGTGATTTACCAAATCTGCATACAATTTGCGCCATGTATAAATTCGTTTTAACGATGGTCATGTGTCGCTGCTCGTCCTTGCGGTCACAGTTTTTCGATGTCCTGCAGGCCCATTTGGTTTCAGCGTCAGTTGTCGAAAGGAAATGTCACGTGGATTAGAAGAAAAAGACAGCTAATGTAAAGAAAAGAAAAAAAGTACCGAGGTACGTTTTCTTCATTCTTTTTAGACAGCTTTGTCATTTTGTTGCTGTTTCTCATCTTTCTCATCGTCCTTTAAACCGGAGAAATGAAGGTTCCGCAGCAGCCTTTACTATAAAGCGCTGCAATACCGGAGCATCAGGCGATTGTTCCGAAACGAACGCTGTCAGAACGATGATAGATTCGAGAATCACGAAAGGCTGAGTCACGCGATTTGTAGACACAAATACAGTCTGCCGCTCGGAAATCGCGGAGCGAGCAGCTGCGCAATGATGGAGTGGACGTTTTAAATTGTCTCGCGTCGCGCGCCAGCTGCAAACACGAGAGCGTGCAGTGTGACGCATTATTCTCGCCCCGAAAGCGTCTCATGTCTTCGCTTTCTTGAGAGGCACTGTGGTCTATACAGCGACCGTATACACTATTTTGGAGGAGAACTAAAGGTTCAGCAAGTCATTAAACAACCGTTATGTTATTATTATTATTATTGAACAGACAGGAAACAGGGAGGGAGCATGCAGGCGTTGTGCCTCCGAGAGGGGCACAACGCCTGCCGGGCGGCTCTGTCGCACTTCTCTCTGCACACGTAGCGCCCTCTAACGGCGCGCCCGTAAAGTACGCGCGTGACCTCCGAGATGCGTCGTGCGCCGGTATTAATTCCGCCCTCACCGCGGGCATTCGTGGCGCAGCGCGCGATAGCATCACCTGCTGTGCTTGAGGGACCACCGGTGTGACGCGGATTTGAGTCCGCCCAGCACACGAGACATTTTAAAGGATTTCAAAGTGCCGAGAAAGAGGTTTCGCCCACATTTTTAGATTGCACTACAGTCGGGATCTGCCCACATTTGTGGTTCGACACCGCCATACCTAAACGTGCTTGAAGTATCCAAATAATGATTATCGCATCAATATAAAAGAGGCAAGAAGGTTCTAGAAGCAGAAAATTGCAAATTTTTACTCAAGGGAAAGGTCATACAAATGCCAGACAGTTGGAGGCGCGAGCAATAGTGACCTCTAGCTGCCGATGTCTTCGATTCCAAAATATTGAAGTGTCTTTTAAAGTAAACGATTTAAAAATGTTGATTAAGTGATTATTGCGAAATTTCTGGTGTACACAGGTGTGAATAAGGTTTCACGGAAAGGTATGACCTCTTAAACACTACTGCGCTCGTTTTTCGTCGAATTCATTCGTGCGGTTTAACGACGTCCAAGAGCAACTACGTGCCTCTGAGAGGCCCAGTAGTCGCAGTGCGCCGGATTAAGTTTGGCTACGTGAGGGTCTTCGACGTGCATCAAACGCATGATACGCTAGCGTTTTCGCCTTCCACCGCCATCGAAATGCGACCGCCGTGACCGGGAGTCGAACCCGGCACGTCGTGCTCAGCAGCAGTAGCCGGGCACCCACCGCGACAGGTAATAACGGTTTGAAAGGTTTTAGGTCTTCGCTATAACATCTAGTGTGCGGTACCCTCTCGTTCAGCAACTAATGGGAACGCTGAGGTAGCTTTCAAGAGGCTGTAGTGGCTAAACGTACACGACCCGCAAAGAAAGGGTTTGAGACTAAATGTACAGCCGCAAAACTACGCTATTAACGTGTCGGATCCGATTTCAGAACATCGCGAGTGTTTATAGCTCGAAATTGAACTCAAGTGTTCCCTCTCATGTTGCTCACGGTGTGTATAGCTTTGTTGCATTTGTTTGGCTGCGCCGATCGCTTCGGTCCAAAGGCGCACACCGTAACCGCGGTTCGCCTTGTAGCCATGACCCTTTCCGGCGTGCCATGTCGCGGCTATCGTC
Organism: Dermacentor albipictus; assembly: GCF_038994185.2. Classification (NCBI taxonomy): domain Eukaryota; kingdom Metazoa; phylum Arthropoda; class Arachnida; order Ixodida; family Ixodidae; genus Dermacentor; species Dermacentor albipictus. The sequence goes on from NC_091821.1 coordinate 335,966,379, forward strand.
CACAACCCGCGGTGTGTACTCCGGCCGTTTGCCGAGACCCGAGTCCGGTGGCAGCGCTATAGATTGGCGACGAGTACCTATGCGGTGGGCTGCTCGTTCCGCGCAATGAACGCCTGCGCCTGGGGCAGTTTATGCGGCTCGCTCGCTCGCAGCTGTTCGCGCGCACCGAGCGTGTCCATTGTCGCTATGCGGTCCACGCTCCAAGGAGCGGCTTGCGTCATAACTGCGTCGGGGCGCAGCCAAAAGCAGTGGCCGCGGCGTGAGTCATCCGCGCTTCACCGCAACCACGACAGTGCGCTCTCACGGTCCGCTTGCTTTTCCGCGTTTGACATTACGAGGAATAAATCGTATGCGGCCGGGTAAAAGTGTCTTCGATCATAGCCCCGCCATACCTCTTGCTGTTCCAAATTGAAATACGGAGGAAAAAAAGAAATAAAACGATTGCGCACAAAAACTGCACGTCGATGGAGTAAATCCGTGTTCTCGACAGCAGCTAATTCTGCTCGTCTTCTTTCTTTTTCTCGCTTTGTCTTGTCGCTTCGTACGTGGCAAAAGTGCCCAAGAGGTTAGATTTTAAGGCTTAAGATCAACACTCGTGGCTTCCGTCTCTTTCGCCACGGATACTTGCATGACAAATATATTTCTGTTATCAATATTTTAGTTTCTTGTTCTTATCCTCGTCTCTCTCTCCACTTCCTTGCCTTTCTTTTTTTCCTTTTTTTTCTTTCTTTCTTTTGAGCGTTTATTTTGGTGTCACGTTTTAGTGGCTTCCATGGCCACAAGCGCTATTTGTTGCGCTGGCTTTACAAGCTTGAAGAGCGAGCTTCCGGTGTGGTGCTAGTGCGCCGCGCAACTCCAACCACAACAAATACAAACGAGCAAAGCAACAGGAAATACATGGTGAAAACGTGATCCCCATCCCACTCCTGTCATCCTGCTTCCTGTCGTTCCTGGCAAAACGTCATTCCCCTGTTTTCAAGCTAATGGGATTGTGCTGTTGTTGCAAATGCATTGCATATTGGGCCGAAAAGAGTGACGAGAGTTGTGGGCAGTATACCATCCCTGTCACTTCTTTCAACGTAACAGAGCCATGTATGTCAAAACATCATCCGCGCGTCTTTGTTTCCTTTTTCGCCCTCTTTTTAAATGACATTTGCTTCACCAAGACAACATTGTCTGTTCATATTTAATTTCACTTCGTTTATTATATTCTCAAGACCACAGAGGTATTTAAAAGCTGGTGACGGAAGTTGCGAATATCAATCGTTGAATTTCCGATATCAATCGATGCACTTATCCGTCCGTCCGTCCGTCCGCTATACGTTACTGTTGTTTTACACCTGCCTTTAGCGCGGATGCAATGTGTGCCTACGTCTCGAGTGAGTTCCAGCCACACAACTCGGGGTACCGGCGCCATAACCACATGAACCACTGAGCATGACCCACGGCTGCTTCAAGCGAATCTTGTATACGCCAGTCTGCGCCGGCGATGTAATGCTAAACATACCAGCTGCTCTTAGAGCTGCGCAGTTGCAAGGATTGCTATAAAAAAATGACTCGCCATCCCGACCCTGCGATAGTGGATGGTCAGCGAAGCTGTTAGAAAACCACTAAAATGCCGTCGCTGGGGATATGAAATGTTTTATTGTTCTGCCTAGTCTTAACAGACACCGTTGTTGAGCATTACGATTTTGCACTTATCGGCGCTCGTTGTATTCACGCTGCCCTCCGGGAGTCTTTGCGTGGTCTACCCAAAGCGGTATTGCGATGAGCTGAATGAGTTGCTAGGCGGGTCTCCCTTTCGTATATGAAGTTCGGTGATGCCATTCACTGATTCGTGTGCTGCTGTTGCCCCTTTACCAGCGGCGCAGCTTACGCAACCCTAATCCTTACTGGGAAACACTCGTGGGGAGAAGGAACGCGCCTCGCATTGTTCACAGGAGTCTTATCCATCACGCGGTTTTGACGCTTGTTTTGTGCTTTTCTTTATTGAAATGAATACTGAGCTCTGTGTTGCATGCCTGATGCACTTTTCTTTTTTTTTTTGCTGACGGACACGAAAGTCCCGGCCGACTAGAGGCTAGTAGTCTCGCTGTAAAAAAAAAAGAAAAAAAGCAACAGACCCGTTGAACTGGCAATCCTGCTGCGCCGCCGCGCTACTGACGTCATTCTCTCCGCCAATAGGAATCGCGTGTCTAGTTAACGTGAGAGGAGTGAGTGCTTCTCGCGTCAGAACACTATCGGAGCTGCGATGGGTCGGCCGCGTCTCGTGCGTACGCCTGAAGAACAGGCGGCGTTTGATGAACGCCGCTGGGCACTCGCTCGAGAAAAAGCTCGCCGTGAGGGAGCGCGAAGCCGAGGCGTTACGACGTACAAAACGTACAACGTCCAAACGTGGCATTGTCAAGAACTCCTACATTAACGCGCGGTTGAATTTCCTGACACGAACACCCCTGTATCGTCATTGCAAGATCAGCGTAGACAGTGCAAAGTGGAAATATTTCGCGCACGAATGTCGAGACTTTGCATCGTTCATAGTCGCATCGTGAAACAGAAACGGGTCAATCTGATTAACCCGTGGATTTCCAGTGTACTCGATTCAAACAGGGATTTCGAAGTCATTCTTGATCACTGCGCATGCGCAACCTACGTGGTAGATTACATGAACAAGGCCGATGGGGGCACAAGCTTTTTTTCGCAGTAATGGAAGGATGGTCAATTTTTTTTATAAGGTTAACATAACTTTAAAAAATAACTTGCACTATAAATCAAAATTCAAAATTGAGTAAAGAAACCGCTAATCATCTTTTTACTAATTACTTAAGCGCGCCTATTCCATTGCAACACGAATTGAAGCCAGTGACTCCACAAGGCACGTACACTTCGAAATAATTTTGAAACTAGCACCAGTTTTGAGATAAGCGCTGTCAAACGTGCGGTGAAAATGTATTGCCGTTTCATTTATCTAGTCAAACACCTTCTTTATGAATTGACACTCGGAAATTATAGGAACACCGAGGCGTAATTTGAAAACGCGTGTCTTGAAGCTGTCATCCACTGAATTCGTTCCAAGTGGGTATGAATTCGGAAGAGACCAGTTAGAATTCGTAAATTGCGATTTATGCGTGAAGTAAATATATTAGAAGTTAATTAGCTAAGTCTAGTACTCATTTCGATTTCTCCTGTAAAGAATGTTCGCATATGAGAGATCCCGTGCTCAAAAAGTAGAATTGTGCTACGTGGCACGGGTGGTTTGTGAAATTGGAAATATCTAAATAAATTAAAAAAAGAAAACACCCGTTTGGCTGGTACCTGTGGCATCTGTTGGCGGCGTCGCGGAAGCAGCTTACGTTCTCGCACTGCTGGACAGCGCTAAATCGTTGTCCTGATTAAACTTCGCGCATTAGAATCACTTCGAGGCTCCGAAGAAAGGTTGAGCGTGCGAATGTTTATTGATCTACGTTCGCCCGTTGTTATTACGACACAAAACCGTCGCAGTTTCCATCTCTGTATCCCATTTCGTCGTGGAACTCAATTTTAGCACACATACGAAGCTCGCGTCGCATTTCGAGCAGAAGGTGAGTTCATAGCGGCAGTTTGCATATACGTGAGCAGATTACTTTTCCAAACTCCGACAAAGTGCCCGTGTGTAAACTAACACGGCGCAACAGTGGTGGCAGCCACGTTTATTTATTTTGGAGGCTCAGCGCGATGGACTATATAGCACGTACTATATATATAGTATGGCGGTATCGCCCCCGAGGGCGGCGTCGCCTTTTCCATTGTGCTATACTATTGCGCGCGCGAAACTGCGGCTGTGGAGGCGCGGCAGAAGAATAGTTGGGGGAAAGTTGCGAAAAACCCTGGCACGAAATTGGCCTGCGTTTTCTGCTTCTTGTGTTCGCCTCGGCAGCGTTGTGGCGTCGTTCTTGAGCCGTGTATACGGGAAGCACCGTTGCAGGCGCAGAAAGCTCGTGAAAACTTATTTATACTGAGCTCTATGGCAAACAAGAACGCGACGACCGGGTTTCGCCTACGCTCTACCTTCTCCCCGACCTCCCATACCTCCTCTTCCTCGCTTTATGTATAAAGTGGCACATTTTCGCGAGGAAGTTTTGCCGGGCTTCTTTATTGCGCTGCTAATGTCGTCTCACGGCCGCTCTCTTATCGCCGTAGAGGTCTCTCTCTCTCTCTCTCTCTCTCTCTCTCTCTCTCTGTTTTCTTTCATTCTGCTCACATTTCCTCGTGCCGCCCAGGCAGTCGCGTCCAGACGATGACGACCATTGTAGTTTTCCGACGACACGGGGAGCGGATGGCGCATTACGTAACTGGCAAAAAAAAAAAAAAAGCCGTAGCGTGCTCAGCCGTGCTTGAAATCGCGGACTGGCCGACTGTGCAATCAACGCCAGGCGTCGCCGTGAGGGACCGTGGACGTGAGCGCCGTTTCGTTCAGGTCGCCGCGGCGCCATCGTTCTTGGAAAGCGGCTGCAGCGCAGCTGCTGAAAGGCAGTGCGACGAGAGCGGTGTGACGTGCAGCCGGCTTTCGCGTGGATTATAACATCGTATAGTACATCTCTGGCATAGTATACACTATATATCGCGCGGCGTTTCTGGTTTATCTGCCTCCTCCGTATATGCAGCAGTTTACGCGCCGTTTCGCGTCGACATCGCGAAATGCGGAAGCTGTTTGGTTCTTATAAGTCCTCGTGTTGGTGACGTAGACCTTCTCGAGGTTCACGGCCGTTTAAAATAATAATAAGTCGAGCTTATTCGATTATTTCTTCGACCTAGGCTTGCTAATGCGTCGGGCTATGCCTCCGCGCACAGCAGATACGCGCATTAACGATGGTTTCCACGAAGACACACTCTTAACCGAACAGATATCGGCTGGCAGGTGTAGAATGAACAGCATTAGGGAGAAATTGGAAAAGCAATCCGCGTAAAGAAACTTGAAGCTACGATCAAACCTTGACCCACCGCTCTTTTTCCTGAGCTACGTCGCCTATAAGGACAATGTGGAGAATTAAATGCGACACACTGTCTGGAGTTGCTTCTTTCTTTCTTTTTCAAGTCAGGCCGCTGCTCGAGCGAACGTCGAGCGATAGCATTTGATTATGGATTACGGCTCTAAATTGCTTCGTCTGCGCGACAACAGGACAATCATTGGGGCCGCATAGATAATCCGTAAAGCCAATTAATCCCCTGCGTCCGAAGGCCGTCCAATTACCATATGGTAATTCGTCCGCACTGACTGTGCGAGGTATTTTCATCTGTTGGGTGCCGTTAACGGTCGCTTCCGCGTCATGTAAGGAGGGATGCTTGCTCATTTTATCGCCGTTAGATGCCTTCCGAGAATGCAAAGAGTCGCTTGCAGCGCTAAACCTTTTTGTTTGGACAGTCTGTCGAGAATCTAGAGACATCTTGCTACAAGGTGCATACAGTATCCGTAGACAGCCTGTTGCGTAGCGAGGACCTAAACGTAAATGTTGAACAAAGGGTAGGAGAGGGGAGGCGACGATTTTTTTTTTTCAGTGAAAGCTGTGTATGACTTAGCTTCCGTAGTTTTTTCGGCTTCCGGCAAGAGAAACGGACTTAGCGACTTCTAGCAATCCCATACGAGTGCAGTGTGGTGGCCCAGACATCAATATGCGGAACAGATTAGAACGCTCGCCGTGAACGCTCGCCTGACGTCAAGGTTATCGCAATATATAAGCAGGAGAGGTATGGGCGCTAAAAACAGCTGCGTTATCAATGGGGTGGACACGTATAGTTCGTACACCCGAAGAACAACATGCGTACGATGAGCGCCGGAGGAACAGCAACGAGAATTTAACCGGCGTCGGCGCGAGGCGACCACCGAGGAAGAAGGTTCCCGCGACGATGAACGAAAACGACAATCGCGAGTCCGGGCACCTCCGAATGAGGAACGACGCCAGACTCGCAACGCAAAAAAAAAAATGACAACCATTCCACTCTGTGAAGATGGAATGGGAGCGAAATCACTTTGCTTTTCGTTTTAGAGCTTTTTGACTGTCGTCAGCTTTCGCTGTCATTCCATCTTCACAGTGTGGAATGCATTGTCATTCTTCAGCCACGCAGTGGGTGTCTCTTCTTTCTCAGAACAGCGGAGGCTCCAACGCGGTGTAGGCCTTCTGCTGAGGTGACGACGCAGTTTCCGCACATGGTTTGTCTTTCGCGTCCGATTAGCCTGTGATGCCTCGTCACCTACGAAGTGCAGCTTTTAACGTGCATCAGCAGTGCTTACACGCCTCCTACTGCTTCGCTACTTAAAAAAAAAAAACACCTACTAAATAAAGCTGCTGCGATAAGCGGCTCAGAAAACCAACGGCGTGGATGGCGAAATCTCGATTTTATCCGTCTATAGAGAGACGCCAGCCTGAAGTAGAACGCCATCGCACGTTTGCGGAGCCCGTTGCGAACTCTTCCACTCGCATTCCTGAAGTTGAGCGCATCGAAAGTCAACTGGCTGCCCAAGACACTACGGAGCCGGACCAACATGCTAGCACTTTCGCCTAAGCGACTCGGCGGCAGTACGCCGCCTACCAACAGGACGCCGCGCGCCAAGCGAACCTGCAACACAGCCGCCGACCCGCAAATCGTGCGTCGATCGATGCAGCGGACCGCGAGTTCACGAAGCGATTCACGAAGTTCAAGAGTTCACGAAGTTCACAACCCGTTCGCTTCCGCCGCGTGCAACGTATATGGTGTCCCCGGGCTATGTTTCCCGGTCGTGGGTTGTTTGACAGCTTTCGCTTGTGTGGCAATCGTCGAGGATCCCTGTGCAGTGGTAGGGTGCCGCTGATGGATACTTCCAACTTAATACTTCGCATACAGTAAGCATGCAGCCGCTTCCGTGAAGTCGCGTTTCACTTTCGTATTTTACCAATTCCTATGAGAGAGATCAACCATATATAGCTTTTGTGTTGTGTGTTTCTCGTGGCTATTGATGAAAGTCGAAATTTCTGGCCTTGATCTCAGACTTTAATCCCCCCCCCCTTCTCCGCCGCCTTTTACTTGGTTATGTCAATGGCTATTAAATAACCTGTTTGTAAGTACAGGGGCCACAACAAGAAAGGAAATGTATTCGTTAACCACTTTTGTCAGAAGGCAGTCTGTACACTTTAAATCACGAAAAGGGTAAGTAAAACAAGATCGCCAAATTATTATAACAATAAAGCTGCTCGCTTGAAGTCTCTAAAAGCCTGCTCCCCCGGACTAAGCCGCGTGACCCCGTTCCCCCGAGAAATGACACCGAGGCCACTTTGAACAGACAACCGAGGTATTTCCGACGGAACCAGACCAGCCGGACCGTGCGCAGCTTGCCATTACCTGTGAATCCGGCAACAGACGCCGAGAGGCGCTCTGTACAATTCTGTGTGCTACTATACGCAACTGCCAGAATTCGTTTTTGCGAAGTTTAGGCAGCGCCCGCCACCCTGTCGAAGGCGTGGACTATATAATAGCGCGCGCTTAATTGGGACGCGTTCAGAGGTGGGAGCACGGGCTGACGTGGGGTGGCCTTCGCGGAGTGCGGCCGTTTCGCGACGTCGGTCCTTCCCGGCCATTCGGGTCGCGAGTGGCGGGTGGGGTCAGCGATCGAGAAAAGAGCGCGGCCTTGTCGGGGGCCTTCGCGGTGCCGACGTGTGCGCGTACTGCATCTCGCATTGCTCGCGTTCCCTTCGCGCGCCGAATAGCGCCACGCCGAGCGACGCGTTGAGCGCCCGCGTCAGGTGGCGTTGATTAGCGCGCGGTCTGGGCCGCGTAGGGAAAGCATTGCGGGCGATCAGACAGGCCGGCGGATGTCGACGGGCGCTCGCGGGGGGGGAGGGAAGTAACGGAAGATTGGCGGAAGAGATGGACACGAAATCGGGGCGCGACCGCTGGGATGTGGAGTCCACGGCTGTAATTAATTTCTCAGGGCGGACGTATTACATGGCAAGGCTGGCCCGCGCGGTCCAGGGAAAGTCGATTAACCGAAGTTGCCCTCGAGGTACAAACCACCTGCGAAAGAGCTTTGGCGTTATCTGAAGTTTAACTTAAAGAAGCATATTTTGACGTAGAGACCTATAGGGAACTCGCCAAGCTCCGTCCTTTGTGATGATGATGATGATGATGATGTCGACGACGATGATGATGATGATGGCGGCGGCGGTGGCGTTTGTTTGTGGCATCGAAAGGCTATGCCTAGCCGCCATGGGGAATACAGAAGACTGGCTATTCGACTGATATGTCTGTTTTAATGGAAGCAGATTTTTCTTTAGAATTTTCTGTAGCCGTCACAGAAGCTCAATTCTTTCACATTCTCTGGATTACCGGACGACGCGAGCATTGTGTACGCCACATTTGGCAGTGTGATGTTAGCTAATTAACTGTGTTTCACTGACTAATATAGTAATTATTCACTTTAGTGTACACGTTCCAGTCGCGAAGTCGAAGTCGAGCGGTAAGTGAACTACGTTCTTGACGTTTGTGGCGAAATGCGTTGATGTTCCGGTTAAGGCTTGTCGTAATGTGGAGAAATGAAAGCCCACTGTGGATGGCGCGCTGCGCCTCCCATTCAGCTAATAATAATAATAATACTGCACCAACAACTTCACTTTCTGACTACTAAATAACGAGCATGCTATACCAAGTATAGTACTGGAAGCGGAGCTAATATCTGGTCTACAGTTGTTGGGCCACCCTAGGTTCTTTTCGCTGTGGGGGACGCTTCTACGACATACTCCGATGCGAAAGGGACTGTCGTTTTTACAGCCCCTTTCGCATTACATTCAAGCGTGTATGACACCTTTTAGTGCTTTCACTGAAGGATGTACAGTGGCATTCGGTGCATAAAAAATAACTTGGTGGCGGAATGAAAAAAAAAAAAGGAATATGGCGGAGCCACGTTGCAGCAGCTGACCGCTCACTATTAATTAAATATAGGTAATACTAATCGATAAGTTAACGGGAAGCAGTAATTATCTTAAGAGTAATTATCTTTCGATTTCGAACCATCGCCAATCCCGTCCCTCCACGTTGGTGCGTGCCATGAGTATAAGGAAGAGGAGGAATGAGAAGAAGATGGCCGCTGCATGAATGAATGAATGAATGAAAACTTTATTGTTCCACCGAGCTGGGGTGCCCGCCTCTTAACCTACACGTAGGTAGGGGAGGAGGACGAAGCAGTCCCCGCGCGTTGAGGACGGTGAGTCTTCACGGCCTCAACGGCCAGGCGGATTGCTCGACGCTGGTCGTCTTCAGCCTCGCTTTGGAGCAAGGCCTCCCAGGCTTCTCTACTGACAATGTTTTTCTTGGCCCCTGGGGAGCCAGCACACTCCCATATTATATGGTCTAGCGTACCTTTTTGCTTACAAATTTTGCAGAGGGCGTCGTTATAGTCCCTCGTCTGTGTTAAGTAGATCCAATGTGGTGATGTGTAATTGTTTCCCTGGAGGCGTCGCCAAATGCGAGCGTCCTCCAGAGAGAGAGACCGATGCGGAGGCGGAAAGATTCTTCTTTCGGCTTTGTAGTGATCGACAATTTCCCTGTACGTGATCAGGCTATCTTTTATCCCTGGAACTGGCTGCTCTAGAGTTGCCCGGTGGTAGAGTGCTCGGGCGAGCTCATGAGCGGCTTCGTTGCCTGGGACTTCTTCATGGGCTGGTACCCAAATAAAAGTTATGTTCCTCCTGGGAGGGTTCTTGAGTAGAATGTGGAGGGCTTCTTCCGAGATTCTCCCTTTGTTAAAATTTCGGATAGCCAATTTGTTATCGCATAATATTACTCCCGCTTTTGTTCCCGCACAAGCGAGCGCTACTGCAACCTCCTCGGCTGTACAGGCGTCCCTCGTGCACGTGGAGCACGCTATCTTAACGCACCCGTCGCCATCAACCACCGTCGATACCGCAGCCCCGTCTCTGCCGCAAGCGGCGTCCACGTACGCTACGTTATGCGCCGGTGTGTCTAAGTTTATTTACTAGAGCCTTAGCCCTGTGAGCTCTCCTCTCTTTGTTGTAGATAGGATGCATATTTTTAGGTAGGGGCGCGATTCGGAAGCGCTTACGCACGTCCAACGGAATGTCTTTCTTGTCAGTCGGGGCACCCCTGTCACATTGAATTCCTACCCATTCCATGATTTTTCTCCCTGTTTTGGACTGGCCTAATCTTTCCAACTGAGACACTCGTACTGCCTCAGTGAGTTCAACTAGCGTGTTGTGTACCCCCATTTTGAGGATGAGGTCTGTCGAGGTCGAGTCTGGGAGCCCTAGGGCTCTCTTAACGCTCTTCCTAATGATGGCATCTATTTTATCCTTTTCTTCTCGTCTAAACACAAGATACGGTGTGGCATACGCTATACGGCTGGTAATGAAGGCGTGCATGAGTCTGAGGTGGCTGTCCTCTTTGAGGCCCCTGCCTTTGAGTGAAATTCTCCTAAAGATCCCCGTTACCTGCGCCGCGTATCCTTCTAGCTTTTTGATTGTCGTGAGGTTGCATCCATTTCTCTGGATATACATGCCCAGATTCTTATTTCCTCCACCTTGGGAACCTCATTTCCGTTTACGAAAACAGTGATGGGTCTGCTGCTTCCAGCGTGTCTCCTTTGATGTTTTGGCTCAATGATTAACAGCTCCGATTTCTGTGGCGAGCACGCCAAGCCTCTGCTGGCCGCGTACTCTTCCACCATATTCGCCGCTATCTGTAGTTTAAGCTCGATGGCTGCGTCACTCCCACTGTTAACCCAGATGTTGATATCATCCGCGTACATGCTAAATTTAATCGATTTAATCTTATTGAGTTCCGCTGGGAGACCCCTCATCGCTATGTTGAATAGGAAGGGCGAGAGCACCGACCCTTGCGGGGTTCCCTTGCTCCCAAGTGTGATGGGAAGGGATTTTACATCCAGAAATTTTAAATTCGCCTCCCTCTGTGACAGAAAGTCTTTGACGTATGCATATACCCTGTGTCCCACACCTACCTCTTCGAGGCCTACCAAGATAGCCTTATGGCTAACGTTGTCAAATGCCTTGGTGAGGTCGAGACCTAGGATCGCCCTGGTGTCAGTTGAGTCGTATCGGTCTAGGATATCATGCTTAAGTCTGAGCATGACGTCTTGTGTACTGAGCCCTGGCCTGAATCCAACCATTTTATGCGGCCAGAGATCATTCTCCTCCATGTACCTGGTCAGCCTCGTTTGAACAACATTTATCATTTATCCTTTATCATCTATCCTTTATCATTTATCTTTATCATTTATCCTTTATCATCTATCCTTTATCATTTATCATCTGTGCCAACAAAGCCATGCCTCGCTCTCACCTGGTTTGTACTAGCTTGCATTTTTGATTTACTAGGGTCGATTAGATGTCTGAGAAGGCTGCATGTTTTGGAGAGACTCATATTGGTTTCCATCTCATCGCACTTGCTGTACCAATTTTGCTCGTTGAGCTTAATCGCATATGTTTCTATTTCTTTGTTGAGTCTGGCTAGTTCGCGCCGGATATTCCTGTTCCATCTTTGTGCCTTGAGTCTTTTCTCCAGATTACTCTTTCTGCTCCACATGTTCAGCAGTTCTGTCTAGTGCTGGGGGTGCGTCGTCATCCTCTATAGTTGTAGTCGCTTCCTCTATATGCGTTTTAAGGAGGTGTGTCCACTCGTCGATATTGTAGATATCGTGCGGCAGTGAGGCCTCCTTTCTTATCTCTCTGAATTTATCCCACTCCGTTAATTTCGGTTGTTTGATGAGGCGTGCTTTGACGCCTTTTCCTAGCGTGAGCGAAATAATAAAGTGGTCGCTGCCTAGACTTTGTCCTGTGCTTTTCCATGTTACTGTTCCCGCCATATGGCTTATCGTGAGGTCGGGTGCTGTGTCCCTGGTTATACTGTTGCCTGCGCGCGTAGGGACGCATGGGTCAGTATGTAGAGTAAGCCCTAGCGTTTGTATATCTTCCCATATTCGTCTACCTTTGGGGTCCCTGTATGTATATCCCCATTCCTCGTGAGCCGCGTTGAAGTCTCCCATAATGATGAGAGAGAGGTCTCCCATCTGCGGCTCTGAGCGCTTTGCGGAATAAAGTAACGAATCTAATTTTCTTTTTCTTGGGTGTGCTGTACACATTCAGCAGGAATATGCTATCTCTATTTTTCTTCCCTGTGATAATCTCGACGAGAACAGCCTCTGCCCCGCTGGGGGAGACATCATGGACAATGGTTGCAATGTTTCGCTTTACGAAGGTGGCGACTCGGCATTTATCCCCCTTGCCGCTGTCAAAGCTTTGGTAACCCGATAATCAAACAGGGGCCTTTCCCGTTTCCTGCACGACTATGGCTACGGGTGCTTCCTGTTGCATGATGAATTTGTTGTTTTATGGCGCAAGGGCCAATTATGGCCAAAGAGCGCCAGGCTTCCTGTTGCAGCTCGAGGTATTGTTGCAGCAACGCTCTTTTCCTTTGGTACCCCCTACAATTCCACTGCCAGAATGTGGAGGCATTTTTCTTAACCGAATTTTTATCCATTTCTATTAAGAATAGCTTCTATGGCGCCGATTTTCTCGCACAGCCTAGCTATTGTCGTGCCTAAGGTATCCATCGAAGTGCTTAGGGCGTCTATTTTGCAAGATTGTTGGTTCACTTGCGCCTGTAATAGCGCAATTGCTCCTCCATTCTGTAGCTGTCCTGCTTTCATGGTTTCGTTCTCCTTGTCCATTTTCATCAGCCACGTTTCAATTTTCTTTTGCCAGCTCGCCAGCGGGTCGGTCTCCCCTGCCTTACGTTTGGAAGGGGGTTGTCTCGCAAAATCCACATTCATATCCTCTTCCTCCTGACCAGATGCAGCTGGCACAGGAGCAGGAGGAGTGATGTGGGTGTTGCATTTTTTGGGGGCCTCTGCAGGTACCCTCTCTGTTTTTAGCGCGCTCAGCTGATTTTGGGTTTCCCTCAGCAATCGTTCTAACCTCATGTTTGCTTTCTTCTGCTCCTCTATTTCTTTCTTAGGTAAGCTAACCTCATCTTTTTCAACCTGGGAGCCCTTGCTACCAAAGCTTACCAAGTGGGTATTTTCTTCTTTCTTCTTTTTTCCCCACGGGTCCTTGGGGTCCCTGGGCGGCAAGCCGGGTCCGCGGCCCTGGTTAGCAGGTCCCCGGCCCTGGTCATCAGGGCACTTGGCTGAAGTCTGCTGGCGGCCTCCTCCGGACCACGAATTGGACCTCCTTCCGGGTCTCGAGCTAGATCTCGCTCGCGACTGCTGCCCCGCCTGGTCTCTGGTAGCATCCCTTGCTCTGCCTCGGTACTCCTCTCTAGGTGCCGAGGTGGTGGCCTGGGGCTTGCCTTGAGTTGGGGATTGCACCTGGAGCTTCTCTTGTTCTATCTTCTTCTCCCATAATTTTTTCTTGATGATGTACGGCATGCGATATATCTCCCGGCACTTCTTGTCGCCTAATAGGTGGGCTTTCTTGCATAGCAGGCATCGAGGCTCGCAGCTCTGATCTGGTTCGGGGTTTGCGGCTCCGCACCCCCGACATCTGACGTCGTTGGGGTTCGGGCAAACATCCGCCCGATGTCCAAGTTTTCCGCAGGTGACGCATACTTCATATTTTTTCTTGTATAGGTAGCAGCGTGTGGGGAAGCATCGGAGGTAAACTTGCATCGGCACTTTCCAGTCTTCAAACAGGATCAATACAGATTTGGATTTCGCCCCAAGTCTTCTGACTCCAATGATCGATGGGTTTTTCTTATTTCTTCTAAGTGCATCGAGGATTTCCTCGTGAGTTGCATCTAGCGGGACGTCGTGGATCACTCCTTTCCCTCCGCTTTCCGGCATGGCAATATACGCCTTCGTCTCGACCATCGATCCACCGATGCGAAGGGCCGTGATCGCAGCGTACTTGCTTGCCCGTGCCGCATCTAGCGTAGCTATCATGATCGACTGCTGCGTCAGGTTTGGTGATGCTACGTCTTCGTCTGCAGCCTCCGGGTCGACCCCGGCTGCCTGGGCCAGGTAGACGTGCATGCGCA